>NW_028225612.1:0-257695 GCF_052327205.1 Somniosus microcephalus | reverse complement strand
CACCCTCCTGACTTCACCTTCTCCTTCTCCTTCTTCTGCTTCTTCTGATTCACCCTCCAGACTTCACCTTCTCCTTCTCCTTCTTCTGCTTCTTCTGATTCACCCTCCAGACTTCACCTTCTCCTTCTCCTTCTTCTGCTTCTTCTGATTCACCCTCCAGACCTCACCTTCTCCTTCTCCTTCTTCTACTTCTTCTGATTCACCCTCCAGACTTCATCTTCTCCTTCTCCTTCTTCTGCTTCTTCTGATTCACCCTCCAGACTTCACCTTCTCCTTCTCCTTCTTCTGCTTCTTCTGATTCACCCTCCAGACTTCACCTTCTCCTTCTCCTTCTTCTACTTCTTCTGATTCACCCTCCAGACTTCACCTTCTCCTTCTCCTTCTTCTACTTCTTCTGATTCACCCTCCAGTCTTCACCTTCTCCTTCTCCTTCTTCTGTTTCTTCTGCTTCACCCTCCAGACTTCACCTTCTCCTTCTCTTTCTTCTGCTTCTTCTGATTCACCCTCCAGACTTCACCTTCTCCTTCTCCTTCTTCTGATTCTTCTGATTCACCCTCCAGACTTCACCTTCTCCTTCTCCTTCTTCTGCTTCTTCTGATTCACCCTCCTGACTTCACCTTCTCCTTCTCCTTCTTCTACTTCTTCTGATTCACCCTCCTGGCTTCACCTTCTCCTTCTCCTTCTTCTACTTCTTCTGCTTCACCCTCCAGACTTCACCTTCTCCTTCTTCTGCTTCTTCTGATTCACCCTTCAGACTTCACCTTCTCCTTCTCCTTTTTCTGCTTCTTCTGATTCACCCTCCAGACTTCACCTTCTCCTTCTCCTTATTCTGCTTCTTCTGATTCACCCTCCAGACTTCACCTTCTCCTTCTCCTTCTTCTGCTTCTTCTGATTCACCCTCCAGACTTCACCTTCTCCTTCTCCTTCTTCTGCTTCTTCTGATTCACCCTCCAGACTTCACCTTCTCCTTCTCCTTCTTCTGCTTTTTCTGATTCACCCTCCAGACTTCACCTTCTCCTTCTCCTTCTTCTACTTCTTCTGATTCACCCTCCAGACTTCACCTTCTCCTTCTCTTTCTTCTGCTTCTTCTGATTCACCCTCCAGACTTCACCTTCTCCTTCTCCTTCTTCTGATTCTTCTGATTCACCCTCCAGACTTCACCTTCTCCTTCTCCTTCTTCTGCTTCTTCTGATTCACCCTCCTGACTTCACCTTCTCCTTCTCCTTCTTCTACTTCTTCTGATTCACCCTCCTGACTTCACCTTCTCCTTCTCCTTCTTCTACTTCTTCTGCTTCACCCTGCAGACTTCACCTTCTCCTTCTCCTTCTTCTACTTCTTCTGATTCACCCTCCAGACTTCTCCTTCTCCTTCTCCTTCTTTTGCCTCTTCTGCTTCACACTCCAGAATTCACCTTCTCCTTCTCCTTCTTCTGCTTCTTCTGATTCACCCTCCTTACTTCACCTTCTCCTTCTCCTTCTTCTGCTTCTTCTGATTCACCCTCCTGACTTCACCTTCTCCTTCTCCTTATTCTGCTTCTTCTGTTTCACCCTCCAGACTTCTCCTTCTCCTTCTCCTTCTTCTGCTTCTTCTGATTCACCCTCCAGACTTCACCTTCTCCTTCTCCTTCTTCTGCTTCTTCTGATCCACCCTCCAGACTTCACCTTCTCCTTCTCCTTCTTCTACTTCTTCTGATTCACCCTCCAGACTTCACCTTCTCCTTCTCAATCTTCTGCTTCTTCTGGTTCACCCTCCAGACTTCACCTTCTCCTTCTCCTTCGTCTACTTCTTCTGATTCACCCTCCAGACTACACCTTCTCCTTCTCCTTCTTCTACTTCCTCTGATTCACCCTCCAGACTTCACCTTCTCCTTCTCCTTCTTCTGTTTCTTCTGATTCACCCTCCAGACTTCACCTTCTCCTTCTCCTTTTTCTACTTCTTCTGATTCACCCTCCAGACTTCACCTTCTCCTTCTCCTTCTTCTACTTCTTCTGATTCACCCTCCAGACTTCACCTTCTCCTTCTCCTTCTTCTACTTCTTCTGCTTCTCCCTCCAGACTTCACCTTCTCCTTCTCCTTCTTCTGGTTCTTCTGATTCACCCTCCAGACTTCACCTTCTCCTTCTCTTTCTTCTGCTTCTTCTGATTCACCCTCCAGACTTCACCTTCTCCTTCTCCTTCTTCTACTTCTTCTGATTCACCCTCCAGACTTCACCTTCTCCTTCTCCTTCTTCTACTTCTTCTGCTTCTCCCTCCAGACTTCACCTTCTCCTTCTCCTTCTTCTGCTTCTTCTGATTCACCCTCCAGACTTCACCTTCTCCTTCTCCTTCTTCTGATTCTTCTGATTCACCCTCCAGACTTCACCTTCTCCTTCTCCTTCTTCTGCTTCTTATGATTCACCCTCCTGACTTCATCTTCTCCTTCTCCTTCTTCTACTTCTTCTGATTCACCCTCCTGACTTCACCTTCTCCTGCTCCTTCTTCTACTTCTTCTGCTTCACCCTCCAGACTTCACCTTCTCCTTCTCCTTCTTCTACTTCTTCTGATTCACCCTTCAGACTTCACCTTCTCCTTCTCCTTTTTCTGCTTCTTCTGATTCACCCTCCAGACTTCACCTTCTCCTTCTCCTTCTTCTGCTTCTTCTGATTCACCCTCCAGACTTCACCTTCTCCTTCTCCTTCGTCTACTTCTTCTGATTCACCCTCCAGACTACACCTTCTCCTTCTCCTTCTTCTACTTCTTCTGATTCACCCTCCAGACTTCACCTTCTGCTTCTTCTGTTTCTTCTGATTCACCGTCCAGACTTCACCTTCTCCTTCTCCTTCTTCTACTACTTCTGATTCACCCTCCAGACTTCACCTTCTCCTTCTCCTTCTTCTACTTCTTCTGATTCACCCTCCAGACTTCATCTTCTCCTTCTCCTTCTTCTGCTTCTTCTGATTCACCCTCCAGACTTCACCTTCTCCTTCTCCTTCTTCTGCTTCTTCTGATTCACCCTCCAGACTTCACCTTCTCCTTCTCCTTCGTCTACTTCTTCTGATTCACCCTCCAGACTACACCTTCTCCTTCTCCTTCTTCTACTTCTTCTGATTCACCCTCCAGACTTCACCTTCTCCTTCTTCTGTTTCTTCTGATTCACCGTCCAGACTTCACCTTCTCCTTCTCCTTCTTCTATTACTTCTGATTCACCCTCCAGACTTCACCTTCTCCTTCTCCTTCTTCTACTTCTTCTGATTCACCCTCCAGACTTCATCTTCTCCTTCTCCTTCTTCTGCTTCTTCTGATTCACCCTCCAGCCTTCACCTTCTCCTTCTCCTTCTTCTGCTTCTTCTGATTCACCCTCCAGACTTCACCTTATCCTTCTCCTTCTTCTACTTCTTCTGATTCACCCTCCAGACTTCACCTTCTCCTTCTCCTTCTTCTACTTCTTCTGATTCACCCTCCAGTCTTCACCTTCTCCTTCTCCTTCTTCTGTTTCTTCTGCTTCACCCTCCAGACTTCACCTTCTCCTTCTCTTTCTTCTGCTTCTTCTGATTCACCCTCCAGACTTCACCTTCTACTTCTCCTTCTTCTGATTCTTCTGATTCACCCTCCAGACTTCACCTTCTCCTTCTCCTTCTTCTGCTTCTTCTGATTCACCCTCCTGACTTCACCTTCTCCTACTTCTTCTTCTACTTCTTCTGATTCACCCTCTTGACTTCACCTTCTCCTTCTCCTTCTTCTACTTCTTCTGCTTCACCCTCCAGACTTCACCTTCTCCTTCTCCTTCTTCTACTTCTTCTGATTCACCCTCCAGACTTCATCTTCTCCTTCTCCTTATTCTGCTTCTTCTGATTCACCCTCCAGACTTCACCTTCTCTTTCTCCTTATTCTGCTTCTTCTGATTCACCCTCCAGACTTCACCTTCTCCTTCTCCTTATTCTGCTTCTTCTGATTCACCCTCCAGACTTCATCTTCTCCTTCTCCTTCTTCTGCTTCTTCTGATTCACCCTCCAGACTTCACCTTCTCCTTCTCCTTCCTCTGCTTCTTCTGATTCACCCTCCAGACTTCACCTTCTCCTTCTCCTTCTTCTGCTTCTTCTGATTCACCCTCCTGACTTCACCTTCTCCTTCTCCTTCTTCTACTTCTTCTGATTCACCCTCCTGACTTCACCTTCTCCTTCTCCTTCTTCTACTTCTTCTGCTTCACCCTCCAGACTTCACCTTCTCCTTCTCCTTCTTCTACTTCTTCTGATTCACCCTCCAGACTTCACCTTCTCCTTCTCCTTCTTCTGCTTCTTCTGATTCACCCTCCAGACTTCACCTTCTCCTTCTCCTTATTCTGCTTCTTCTGATTCACCCTCTAGACTTCACCTTCTCCTTCTCCTTCTTCTGCTTCTTCTGATTCACACTCCAGACTTCACATTCTCCTTCTCCTTCTTCTACTTCTTCTGATTCACCCTCCAGACTTCAACTTCTCCTTCTCTTTCTTCTGCTTCTTCTGATTCACCCTCCAGACTTCACCTTCTCCTTCTCCTTCTTCTGATTCTTCTGATTCACCCTCCAGACTTCACCTTCTCCTTCTCCTTCTTCTGCTTCTTCTGATTCACCCTCCTGACTTCACCTTCTCCTTCTCCTTCTTCTACTTCTTCTGATTCACCCTCCTGACTTCACCTTCTCCTTCTCCTTCTTCTACTTCTTCTGCTTCACCCTCCAGACTTCACCTTCTCCTTCTCCTTATTCTACTTCTTCTGATTCACCCTCCAGACTTGACCTTCTCCTTCTCCTTCTTCTACTTCTTCTGATTCACCCTCCAGACTTCACCTTCTCCTTCTCCTTCTTCTGCTTCTTCTGCTTCACCGTCCTGACTTCACCTTCTCCTTCTCCTTCTTCTACTTCTTCTGCTTCATCCCCCTGACATCACCTGCTCCTTCTCCTTCTTCTGCTTCTTCTGATTCACCCTCCTAACTTCACCTTCTCCTTCTCCTTCTTCTGCTTCTTCTGATTCACCCTCCTGACTTCACCTTCTCCTTCTCCTTCTTCTGCTTCTTCTGATTCACCCTCCAGACTTCACCTTCTCCTTCTCCTTCTTCTGCATCTTCTGATTCACCCTCCAGACTTCACCTTCTCCTTCTCCTTCTTCTGCTTCTTCTGATTCACCCTCCAGACCTCACCTTCTCCTTCTCCTTCTTCTACTTCTTCTGATTCACCCTCCAGACATCATCTTCTCCTTCTCCTTCTTCTGCTTCTTCTGATTCACCCTCCAGACTTCACCTTCTCCTTCTCCTTCTTCTGCTTCTTCTGATTCACCCTCCAGACTTCACCTCCTCCTTCTCCTTCTTCTACTTCTTCTGATTCACCCTCCAGACTTCACCTTCTCCTTCTCCTTCTTCTACTTCTTCTGATTCACCCTCCAGTCTTCACCTTCTCCTTCTCCTTCTTCTGTTTCTTCTGCTTCACCCTCCAGACTTCACCTTCTCCTTCTCTTTCTTCTGCTTCTTCTGATTCACCCTCCAGACTTCACCTTCTCCTTCTCCTTCTTCTGATTCTTCTGATTCACCCTCCAGACTTCAGCTTCTCCTTCTCCTTCTTCTGCTTCTTCTGATTCACCCTCCTGACTTCACCTTCTCCTTCTCCTTCTTCTACTTCTTCTGATTCACCCTCCTGACTTCACCTTCTCCTTCTCCTTCTTCTACTTCTTCTGCTTCACCCTCCAGACTTCACCTTCTCCTTCTCCTTCTTCTACTTCTTCTGATTCACCCTTCAGAATTCACCTTCTGCTTCTCCTTTTTCTGCTTCTTCTGATTCACCCTCCAGACTTCACCTACTCCTTCTCCTTATTCTGCTTCTTCTGATTCACCCTCCAGACTTCACCTTCTCCTTCTCCTTCTTCTGCTTCTTCTGATTCACCCTCCAGACTTCACCTTCTCCTTCTCCTTCTTCTGCTTCTTCTGATTCACCCTCCAGACTTCACCTTCTCCTTCTCCTTCTTCTGCTTTTTCTGATTCACCCTCCAGACTTCACCTTCTCCTTCTCCTTCTTCTACTTCTTCTGATTCACCCTCCAGACTTCACCTTCTCCTTCTCTTTCTTCTGCTTCTTCTGATTCACCCTCCAGACTTCACCTTCTCCTTCTCCTTCTTCTGATTCTTCTGATTCACCCTCCAGACTTCACCTTCTCCTTCTCCTTCTTCTACTTCTTCTGATTCACCCTTCAGACTTCACCTTCTCCTTCTCCTTCTTTTGCTTCTTCTGCTTCGCACTCCAGACTTCACCTTCTCCTTCTCCTTCTTCTGCTTCTTCTGATTCACCCTCCTTACTTCACCTTCTCCTTCTCCTTCTTCTGCTTCTTCTGATTCACCCTCCTGACTTCACCTTCTCCTTCTCCTTCTTCTACTTCTTCTGATTCAACCTCCTGACTTCACCTTCTCCTTCTCCTTCTTCTACTTCTTCTGATTCACCCTCCAGACTTCACATTCTCCTTCTCCTTCTTCTGCTTCTTCTGATTCACCCTCCAGACCTCACCTTCTCCTTCTCCTTCTTCTACTTCTTCTGATTCACCCTCCAGACTTCATCTTCTCCTTCTCCTTCTTCTGCTTCTTCTGATTCACCCTCCAGACTTCACCTTCTCCTTCTCCTTCTTCTGCTTCTTCTGATTCACCCTCCAGACTTCACCTTCTCCTTCTCCTTCTTCTACTTCTTCTGATTCACCCTCCAGACTTCACCTTCTCCTTCTCCTTCTTCTACTTCTTCTGATTCACCCTCCAGTCTTCACCTTCTCCTTCTCCTTCTTCTGTTTCTTCTGCTTCACCCTCCAGACTTCACCTTCTCCTTCTCTTTCTTCTGCTTCTTCTGATTCACCCTCCAGACTTCACCTTCTCCTTCTCCTTCTTCTGATTCTTCTGATTCACCCTCCAGACTTCACCTTCTCCTTCTCCTTCTTCTGCTTCTTCTGATTCACCCACCTGACTTCACCTTCTCCTTCTCCTTCTTCTACTTCTTCTGATTCACCCTCCTGACTTCACCTTCTCCTTCTCCTTCTTCTACTTCTTCTGCTTCACCCTCCAGACTTCACCTTCTCCTTCTCCTTCTTCTACTTCTTCTGATTCACCCTTCAGACTTCACCTTCTGCTTCTCCTTTTTCTGCTTCTTCTGATTCACCCTCCAGACTTCACCTTCTCCTTCTCCTTATTCTGCTTCTTCTGATTCACCCTCCAGACTTCACCTTCTCCTTCTCCTTCTTCTGCTTCTTCTGATTCACCCTCCAGACTTCACCTTCTCCTTCTCCTTCTTCTGCTAATTCTGATTCACCCTCCAGACTTCACCTTCTCCTTCTCCTTCTTCTGCTTTTTCTGATTCACCCTCCAGACTTCACCTTCTCCTTCTCCTTCTTCTACTTCTTCTGATTCACCCTCCAGAATTCACCTTCTCCTTCTCTTTCTTCTGCTTCTTCTGATTCACCCTCCAGACTTCACCTTCTCCTTCTCCTTCTTCTGATTCTTCTGATTCACCCTCCAGACTTCACCTTCTCCTTCTCCTTCTTCTGCTTCTTCTGATTCACCCTCCTGACTTCACCTTCTCCTTCTCCTTCTTCTACTTCTTCTGATTCACCCTCCTGACTTCACCTTCTCCTTCTCCTTCTTCTACTTCTTCTGCTTCCCCCTGCAGACTTCACCTTCTCCTTCTCCTTCTTCTACTTCTTCTGATTCACCCTTCAGACTTCACCTTCTGCTTCTCCTTTTTCTGCTTCTTCTGATTCACCCTCCAGACTTCACCTTCTCCTTCTCCTTATTCTGCTTCTTCTGATTCACCCTCCAGACTTCACCTTCTCCTTCTCCTTCTTCTGCTTCTTCTGATTCACCCTCCAGACTTCACCTTCTCCTTCTCCTTCTTCTGCTTCTTCTGATTCACCCTCCAGACTTCACCTTCTCCTTCTCCTTCTTCTGCTTTTTCTGATTCACCCTCCAGACTTCACCTTCTCCTTCTCCTTCTTCTACTTCTTCTGATTCACCCTCCAGACTTCACCTTCTCCTTCTCTTTCTTCTGCTTCTTCTGATTCACCCTCCAGACTTCACCTTCTCCTTCTCCTTCTTCTGATTCTTCTGATTCACCCTCCAGACTTCACCTTCTCCTTCTCCTTCTTCTGCTTCTTCTGATTCACCCTCCTGACTTCACCTTCTCCTTCTCCTTCTTCTACTTCTTCTGATTCACCCTCCTGACTTCACCTTCTCCTTCTCCTTCTTCTACTTCTTCTGCTTCCCCCTGAAGACTTCACCTTCTCCTTCTCCTTCTTCTACTTCTTCTGATTCACCCTCCAGACTTCACCTTCTCCTTCTCCTTCTTTTGCTTCTTCTGCTTCACACTCCAGACTTCACCTTCTTCTTCTCCTTCTTCTGCTTCTTCTGATTCACCCTCCTTACTTCACCTTCTCCTTCTCCTTCTTCTGCTTCTTCTGATTCACCCTCCTGACTTCACCTTCTCCTTCTCCTTATTCTGCTTCTTCTGTTTCACCCTCCAGACTTCACCTTCTCCTTCTCCTTCTTCTGCTTCTTCTGATTCACCCTCCAGACTTCACCTTCTCCTTCTCCTTCTTCTGCTTCTTCTGATTCACCCTCCAGACTTCACCTTCTCCTTCTCCTTCTTCTACTTCTTCTGATTCACCCTCCAGACTTCACCTTCTCCTTCTCCTTCTTCTGCTTCTTCTGGTTCACCCTCCAGACTTCACCTTCTCCTTCTCCTTCGTCTACTTCTTCTGATTCACCCTCCAGACTACACCTTCTCCTTCTCCTTCTTCTACTTCTTCTGATTCACCCTCCAGACTTCACCTTCTCGTTCTCCTTCTTCTGTTTCTTCTGATTCACCCTCCAGACTTCACCTTCTCCTTCTCCTTCTTCTACTTCTTCTGATTCACCCTCCAGACTTCACCTTCTCCTTCTCCTTCTTCTACTTCTTCTGATTCACCCTCCAGACTTCACCTTCTCCTTCTCCTTCTTCTACTTCTTCTGCTTCTCCCTCCAGACTTCACCTTCTCCTTCTCTTTCTTCTGCTTCTTCTGATTCACCCTCCAGACTTCACCTTCTCCTTCTCCTTCATCTGATTCTTCTGTTTCACCCTCCAGACTTCACCTTCGCCTTCTCCTTCTTCTGCTTCTTCTGATTCACCCTCCTGACTTCACCTTCTCCTTCTCCTTCTTCTACTTCTTCTGATTCACCCTCCTGACTTCACCTTCTCCTTCTCCTTCTTCTACTTCTTCTGCTTCACCCTCCAGACTTCACCTTCTCCTTCTCCTTCTTCTACTTCTTCTGATTCACCCTCCAGACTTCACCTTCTCCTTCTCCTTCTTTTGCTTCTTCTGCTTCACACTCCAGACTTCACCTTCTCCTTCTCCTTCTTCTGCTTCTTCTGATTCACCCTCCTTACTTCACCTTCTCCTTCTCCTTCTTCTGCTTCTTCTGATTCACCCTCCTGACTTCACCTTCTCCTTCTCCTTATTCTGCTTCTTCTGTTTCACCCTCCAGACTTCACCTTCTCCTTCTCCTTCTTCTGCTTCTTCTGATTCACCCTCCAGACTTCACCTTCTCCTTCTCCTTTTCTGCTTCTTCTGATTCACCCTCCAGACTTCACCTTCTCCTTCTCCTTCTTCTACTTCTTCTGATTCACCCTCCAGACTTCACCTTCTCCTTCTCCTTCTTCTACTTCTTCTGCTTCTCCCTCCAGACTTCACCTTCTCCTTCTCCTTCTTCTGCTTCTTCTGATTCACCCTCCAGACTTCATCTTCTCCTTCTCCTTCTTCTACTTCTTCTGATTCACCCTCCAGACTTCACCTTCTACTTCTCCTTCTTCTACTTCTTCTGATTCACCCTCCAGACTTCACCTTCTCCTTCTCCTTCCTCTACTTCTTCCGATTCACCCTCCTGACTTCACCTTCTCCTTCTCCTTCTTCTGCTCACCCTCCTGACTTCACCTTCTCCTTCTCCTTCTTCTACTTCTTCTGATTCACCCTCCAGACTTCACCTTCTCCTTCTCCTTCTTCTGCTTCCTCTGCTTCACCCTCCAGACTTCACCTTCTCCTTCTCCTTCTTCTGCTTCTTCTGCTTCGCCCTCCAGACATCACCTTCTCCTTCTCCTTCTTCTGCTTCTTCTGCTTCACCCTCCAGACTTCACCTTCTCCTTCTCCTTCTTCTGCTTCTTCTGCTTCACTCTCCTGACTTCACCTTCTCCTTCTCCTTCTTCTACTTCTTCTGATTCACCCTCCAGACTTCACCTTCTCCTTCTCCTTCTTCTGCTTCTTCTGCTTCACCCTCCAGACTTCACCTTCTCCTTCTCCTTCTTCTGCTTCTTCTGCTGCGCCCTCCAGACTCCACCTTCTCCTTCTCCTTCTTCTGCTTCTTCTGCTTCACCCTCCTGACTTCACCTTCTCCTTCTCCTTCTTCTACTTCTTCTGTTTCACCCCCCTGACTTCACCTGCTCCTTCTCCTTCTTCTGCTTCTTCTGATTCACCCTCCTAACTTTACCTTCTCCTTCTCCTTCTTCTGCTTCTTCTGATTCACCCTCCTGACTTCACCTTCTCCTTCTCCTTCTTCTGCTTCTTCTAATTCACCCTCCAGACTTCACCTACTCCTTCTCCTTCTTCTGCTTCTTCTGATTCACCCTCCAGACTTCACCTTCTCCTTCTCTTTCTTCTGCTTCTTCTGATTCACCCTCCAGACTTCACCTTCTCCTTCTCCTTCTTCTGATTCTTCTGATTCACCCTCCAGACTTCACCTTCTCCTTCTCCTTCTTCTACTTCTTCTGATTCACCCTTCAGACTTCACCTTCTCCTTCTCCTTCTTTTGCTTCTTCTGCTTCGCACTCCAGACTTCACCTTCTCCTTCTCCTTCTTCTGCTTCTTCTGATTCACCCTCCTTACTTCACCTTCTCTTTCTCCTTCTTCTGCTTCTTCTGATTCACCCTCCTGACTTCACCTTCTCCTTCTCCTTCTTCTACTTCTTCTGATTCACCCTCCTGACTTCACCTTCTCCTTCTCCTTCTTCTACTTCTTCTGATTCACCCTCCAGACTTCACATTCTCCTTCTCCTTCTTCTGCTTCTTCTGATTCACCCTCCAGACCTCACCTTCTCCTTCTCCTTCTTCTACTTCTTCTGATTCACCCTCCAGACTTCATCTTCTCCTTCTCCTTCTTCTGCTTCTTCTGATTCACCCTCCAGACTTCACCTTCTCCTTCTCCTTCTTCTGCTTCTTCTGATTCACCCTCCAGACTTCACCTTCTCCTTCTCCTTCTTCTACTTCTTCTGATTCACCCTCCAGACTTCACCTTCTCCTTCTCCTTCTTCTACTTCTTCTGATTCACCCTCCAGTCTTCACCTTCTCCTTCTCCTTCTTCTGTTTCTTCTGCTTCACCCTCCAGACTTCACCTTCTCCTTCTCTTTCTTCTGCTTCTTCTGATTCACCCTCCAGACTTCACCTTCTCCTTCTCCTTCTTCTGATTCTTCTGATTCACCCTCCAGACTTCACCTTCTCCTTCTCCTTCTTCTGCTTCTTCTGATTCACCCACCTGACTTCACCTTCTCCTTCTCCTTCTTCTACTTCTTCTGATTCACCCTCCTGACTTCACCTTCTCCTTCTCCTTCTTCTACTTCTTCTGCTTCTCCCTCCAGACTTCACCTTCTCCTTCTCCTTCTTCTGCTTCTTCTGATTCACCCTCCAGACTTCATCTTCTCCTTCTCCTTCTTCTACTTCTTCTGATTCACCCTCCAGACTTCACCTTCTACTTCTCCTTCTTCTACTTCTTCTGATTCACCCTCCAGACTTCACCTTCTCCTTCTCCTTCCTCTACTTCTTCCGATTCACCCTCCTGACTTCACCTTCTCCTTCTCCTTCTTCTGCTCACCCTCCTGACTTCACCTTCTCCTTCTCCTTCTTCTACTTCTTCTGATTCACCCTCCAGACTTCACCTTCTCCTTCTCCTTCTTCTGCTTCCTCTGCTTCACGCTCCAGACTTCACCTTCTCCTTCTCCTTCTTCTGCTTCGTCTGCTTCGCCCTCCAGACATCACCTTCTCCTTCTCCTTCTTCTGCTTCTTCTGCTTCACCCTCCAGACTTCACCTTCTCCTTCTCCTTCTTCTGCTTCTTCTGCTTCACTCTCCTGACTTCACCTTCTCCTTCTCCTTCTTCTACTTCTTCTGATTCACCCTCCAGACTTCACCTTCTCCTTCTCCTTCTTCTGCTTCTTCTGCTTCACCCTCCAGACTTCACCTTCTCCTTCTCCTTCTTCTGCTTCTTCTGCTGCGCCCTCCAGACTCCACCTTCTCCTTCTCCTTCTTCTGCTTCTTCTGCTTCACCCTCCTGACTTCACCTTCTCCTTCTCCTTCTTCTACTTCTTCTGTTTCACCCCCCTGACTTCACCTGCTCCTTCTCCTTCTTCTGCTTCTTCTGATTCACCCTCCTAACTTTACCTTCTCCTTCTCCTTCTTCTGCTTCTTCTGATTCACCCTCCTGACTTCACCTTCTCCTTCTCCTTCTTCTGCTTCTTCTAATTCACCCTCCAGACTTCACCTACTCCTTCTCCTTCTTCTGCTTCTTCTGATTCACCCTCCAGACTTCACCTTCTCCTTCTCTTTCTTCTGCTTCTTCTGATTCACCCTCCAGACTTCACCTTCTCCTTCTCCTTCTTCTGATTCTTCTGATTCACCCTCCAGACTTCACCTTCTCCTTCTCCTTCTTCTACTTCTTCTGATTCACCCTTCAGACTTCACCTTCTCCTTCTCCTTCTTTTGCTTCTTCTGCTTCGCACTCCAGACTTCACCTTCTCCTTCTCCTTCTTCTGCTTCTTCTGATTCACCCTCCTTACTTCACCTTCTCCTTCTCCTTCTTCTGCTTCTTCTGATTCACCCTCCTGACTTCACCTTCTCCTTCTCCTTCTTCTACTTCTTCTGATTCACCCTCCTGACTTCACCTTCTCCTTCTCCTTCTTCTACTTCTTCTGATTCACCCTCCAGACTTCACATTCTCCTTCTCCTTCTTCTGCTTCTTCTGATTCACCCTCCAGACCTCACCTTCTCCTTCTCCTTCTTCTACTTCTTCTGATTCACCCTCCAGACTTCATCTTCTCCTTCTCCTTCTTCTGCTTCTTCTGATTCACCCTCCAGACTTCACCTTCTCCTTCTCCTTCTTCTGCTTCTTCTGATTCACCCTCCAGACTTCACCTTCTCCTTCTCCTTCTTCTACTTCTTCTGATTCACCCTCCAGACTTCACCTTCTCCTTCTCCTTCTTCTACTTCTTCTGATTCACCCTCCAGTCTTCACCTTCTCCTTCTCCTTCTTCTGTTTCTTCTGCTTCACCCTCCAGACTTCACCTTCTCCTTCTCTTTCTTCTGCTTCTTCTGATTCACCCTCCAGACTTCACCTTCTCCTTCTCCTTCTTCTGATTCTTCTGATTCACCCTCCAGACTTCACCTTCTCCTTCTCCTTCTTCTGCTTCTTCTGATTCACCCACCTGACTTCACCTTCTCCTTCTCCTTCTTCTACTTCTTCTGATTCACCCTCCTGACTTCACCTTCTCCTTCTCCTTCTTCTACTTCTTCTGCTTCACCCTCCAGACTTCACCTTCTCCTTCTCCTTCTTCTACTTCTTCTGATTCACCCTTCAGACTTCACCTTCTGCTTCTCCTTTTTCTGCTTCTTCTGATTCACCCTCCAGACTTCACCTTCTCCTTCTCCTTATTCTGCTTCTTCTGATTCACCCTCCAGACTTCACCTTCTCCTTCTCCTTCTTCTGCTTCTTCTGATTCACCCTCCAGACTTCACCTTCTCCTTCTCCTTCTTCTGCTTCTTCTGATTCACCCTCCAGACTTCACCTTCTCCTTCTCCTTCTTCTGCTTTTTCTGATTCACCCTCCAGACTTCACCTTCTCCTTCTCCTTCTTCTACTTCTTCTGATTCACCCTCCAGACTTCACCTTCTCCTTCTCTTTCTTCTGCTTCTTCTGATTCACCCTCCAGACTTCACCTTCTCCTTCTCCTTCTTCTGATTCTTCTGATTCACCCTCCAGACTTCACCTTCTCCTTCTCCTTCTTCTGCTTCTTCTGATTCACCCTCCTGACTTCACCTTCTCCTTCTCCTTCTTCTACTTCTTCTGATTCACCCTCCTGACTTCACCTTCTCCTTCTCCTTCTTCTACTTCTTCTGCTTCCCCCTGCAGACTTCACCTTCTCCTTCTCCTTCTTCTACTTCTTCTGATTCACCCTTCAGACTTCACCTTCTGCTTCTCCTTTTTCTGCTTCTTCTGATTCACCCTCCAGACTTCACCTTCTCCTTCTCCTTATTCTGCTTCTTCTGATTCACCCTCCAGACTTCACCTTCTCCTTCTCCTTCTTCTGCTTCTTCTGATTCACCCTCCAGACTTCACCTTCTCCTTCTCCTTCTTCTGCTTCTTCTGATTCACCCTCCAGACTTCACCTTCTCCTTCTCCTTCTTCTGCTTTTTCTGATTCACCCTCCAGACTTCACCTTCTCCTTCTCCTTCTTCTACTTCTTCTGATTCACCCTCCAGACTTCACCTTCTCCTTCTCTTTCTTCTGCTTCTTCTGATTCACCCTCCAGACTTCACCTTCTCCTTCTCCTTCTTCTGATTCTTCTGATTCACCCTCCAGACTTCACCTTCTCCTTCTCCTTCTTCTGCTTCTTCTGATTCACCCTCCTGACTTCACCTTCTCCTTCTCCTTCTTCTACTTCTTCTGATTCACCCTCCTGACTTCACCTTCTCCTTCTCCTTCTTCTACTTCTTCTGCTTCCCCCTGAAGACTTCACCTTCTCCTTCTCCTTCTTCTACTTCTTCTGATTCACCCTCCAGACTTCACCTTCTCCTTCTCCTTCTTCTGCTTCTTCTGGTTCACCCTCCAGACTTCACCTTCTCCTTCTCCTTCGTCTACTTCTTCTGATTCACCCTCCAGACTACACCTTCTCCTTCTCCTTCTTCTACTTCTTCTGATTCACCCTCCAGACTTCACCTTCTCGTTCTCCTTCTTCTGTTTCTTCTGATTCACCCTCCAGACTTCACCTTCTCCTTCTCCTTCTTCTACTTCTTCTGATTCACCCTCCAGACTTCACCTTCTCCTTCTCCTTCTTCTACTTCTTCTGATTCACCCTCCAGACTTCACCTTCTCCTTCTCCTTCTTCTACTTCTTCTGCTTCTCCCTCCAGACTTCACCTTCTCCTTCTCCTTCTTCTGCTTCTTCTGATTCACCCTCCAGACTTCACCTTCTCCTTCTCTTTCTTCTGCTTCTTCTGATTCACCCTCCAGACTTCACCTTCTCCTTCTCCTTCTTCTGATTCTTCTGTTTCACCCTCCAGACTTCACCTTCGCCTTCTCCTTCTTCTGCTTCTTCTGATTCACCCTCCTGACTTCACCTTCTCCTTCTCCTTCTTCTACTTCTTCTGATTCACCCTCCTGACTTCACCTTCTCCTTCTCCTTCTTCTACTTCTTCTGCTTCACCCTCCAGACTTCACCTTCTCCTTCTCCTTCTTCTACTTCTTCTGATTCACCCTCCAGACTTCACCTTCTCCTTCTCCTTCTTTTGCTTCTTCTGCTTCACACTCCAGACTTCAACTTCTCCTTCTCCTTCTTCTGCTTCTTCTGATTCACCCTCCTTACTTCACCTTCTCCTTCTCCTTCTTCTGCTTCTTCTGATTCACCCTCCTGACTTCACCTTCTCCTTCTCCTTATTCTGCTTCTTCTGTTTCACCCTCCAGACTTCACCTTCTCCTTCTCCTTCTTCTGCTTCTTCTGATTCACCCTCCAGACTTCACCTTCTCCTTCTCCTTTTCTGCTTCTTCTGATTCACCCTCCAGACTTCACCTTCTCCTTCTCCTTCTTCTACTTCTTCTGATTCACCCTCCAGACTTCACCTTCTCCTTCTCCTTCTTCTACTTCTTCTGCTTCTCCCTCCAGACTTCACCTTCTCCTTCTCCTTCTTCTGCTTCTTCTGATTCACCCTCCAGACTTCATCTTCTCCTTCTCCTTCTTCTACTTCTTCTGATTCACCCTCCAGACTTCACCTTCTACTTCTCCTTCTTCTACTTCTTCTGATTCACCCTCCAGACTTCACCTTCTCCTTCTCCTTCTTCTACTTCTTCCGATTCACCCTCCTGACTTCACCTTCTCCTTCTCCTTCTTCTGCTCACCCTCCTGACTTCACCTTCTCCTTCTCCTTCTTCTACTTCTTCTGATTCACCCTCCAGACTTCACCTTCTCCTTCTCCTTCTTCTGCTTCTTCTGCTTCACACTCCAGACTTCACCTTCTCCTTCTCCTTCTTCTGCTTCTTCTGATTCACCCTCCTTACTTCACCTTCTCCTTCTCCTTCTTCTGCTTCTTCTGATTCACCCTCCTGACTTCACCTTCTCCTTCTCCTTATTCTGCTTCTTCTGTTTCACCCTCCAGACTTCACCTTCTCCTTCTCCTTCTTCTGCTTCTTCTGATTCACCCTCCAGACATCACCTTCTCCTTCTCCTTCTTCTGCTTCTTCTGATTCACCCTCCAGACTTCACCTTCCCCTTCTCCTTCTTCTACGTCTTCTGATTCAACCTCCAGACTTCCCATTCTCCTTCTCCTTCTTCTGCTTCTTCTGATTCACCCTCCAGACTTCACCTTCTCCTTCTCCTTCGTCTACTTCTTCTGATTCACCCTCCAGACTACACCTTCTCCTTCTCCTTCTTCTACTTCTTCTGATTCACCCTCCAGACTTCACCTTCTCCTTCTCCTTCTTCTGTTTCTTCTGATTCACCCTGCAGACTTCACCTTCTCCTTCTCCTTCTTCTACTTCTTTTGATTCACCCTCCAGACTTCACATTCTCCTTCTCCTTCTTCTACTTCTTCTGATTCACCCTCCAGACTTCACCTTCTCCTTCTCCTTCTTCTACTTCTTCTGCTTCTCCCTCCAGACTTCACCTTCTCCTTCTCCTTCTTCTGCTTCTTCTGATTCACCCTCCAGACTTCACCTTCTCATTCTCCTTCTTCTACTTCTTCTGATTCACCCTCCAGACTTCACCTTCTCCTTCTCCTTCTTCTACTTCTTCTGATTCACCCTCCAGACTACACCTTTTCCTTCTCCTTCTTCTACTTCTTCCGATTCACCCTCTTGACTTAACCTTCTCCTTCTCCTTCTTCTGCTTCTTCTGCTTCACCCAACAGACTTCACCTTCTCCTTCTCCTTCTTCTGCTTCTTCTGCTTCACCCTCCAGACTTCACCTTCTCCTTCTCCTTCTTCTGCTTCTTCTGATTCACCCTCCTGACTTCACCTTCTCCTTCTCCTTCTTCTGCTTCTTCTGATTCACCCACCAGACTTCACCTTCTCCTTCTCCTTCTTCTGCTTCTTCTGTTTCACCCTCCAGACTTCACCTTCTCCTTCTCCTTCTTCTGCTTCTTCTGATTCACCCTCCAGACTTCATCTTCTCCTTCTCCTTCTTCTGCTTCTTCTGATTCACCCTCCAGACTTCACCTTCTCCTTCTCCTTCTTCTGCTTCTTCTGATTCACACTCCAGACTTCACCTTCTCCTTCTCCTTCTTCTACTTCTTCTGATTCACCCTCCAGACATCACCTTCTCCTTCTCCTTCTTCTACTTCTTCAGATTCACCCTCCAGTCTTCACCTTCTCCTTCTCCTTCTTCTGTTTCTTCTGCTTCACCCTCCAGACTTCACCTTCTCCTTCTCTTTCTTCTGCTTCTTCTGATTCACCCTCCAGACTTCAACTTCTCCTTCTCCTTCTTCTGATTCTTCTGATTCACCCTCCAAACTTCACCTTCTCCTTCTCCTTCTTCTGCTTCTTCTGATTCACCCTCCAGACTTCACCTTCTCCTTCTCCTTCTTCTGCTTCTTCTGATTCACCCTCCAGACTTCATCTTCTCCTTCTCCTTCTTCTGCTTCTTCTGATTCACCCTCCAGACTTCACCTTCTCCTTCTCCTTCTTCTGCTTCTTCTGATTCACCCTCCAGACTACACCTTCTCCTTCTCCTTCTTCTACTTCTTCTGATTCACCCTCCAGACTTCACCTTCTCCTTCTCCTTCTTCTACTTCTTCAGATTCACCCTCCAGTCTTCACCTTCTCCTTCTCCTTCTTCTGTTTCTTCTGCTTCACCCTCCAGACTTCACCTTCTCCTTCTCTTTCTTCTGCTTCTTCTGATTCACCCTCCAGACTTCACCTTCTCCTTCTCCTTCTTCTGATTCTTCTGATTCACCCTCCAGACTTCACCTTCTCCTTCTCCTTCTTCTGCTTCTTCTGATTCACCCTCCTGACTTCACCTTCTCCTTCTCCTTCTTCTACTTCTTCTGATTCACCCTCCTGACTTCACCTTCTCCTTCTCCTTCTTCTACTTCTTCTGCTTCACCCTCCAGACTTCACCTTCTCCTTCTCCTTCTTCTACTTCTTCTGATTCACCCTCCAGACTTCACCTTCTCCTTCTCCTTCTTTTGCTTCTTCTGCTTCACACTCCAGACTTCACCTTCTCCTTCTCCTTCTTCTGCTTCTTCTGATTCACCCTCCTTACTTCACCTTCTCCTTCTCCTTCTTCTGCTTCTTCTGATTCACCCTCCTGACTTCACCTTCTCCTTCTCCTTATTCTGCTTCTTCTGTTTCACCCTCCAGACTTCACCTTCTCCTTCTCCTTCTTCTGCTTCTTCTGATTCACCCTCCAGACATCACCTTCTCCTTCTCCTTCTTCTGCTTCTTCTGATTCACCCTCCAGACTTCACCTTCCCCTTCTCCTTCTTCTACGTCTTCTGATTCACCCTCCAGACTTCCCATTCTCCTTCTCCTTCTTCTGCTTCTTCTGATTCACCCTCCAGACTTCACCTTCTCCTTCTCCTTCGTCTACTTCTTCTGATTCACCCTCCAGACTACACCTTCTCCTTCTCCTTCTTCTACTTCTTCTGATTCACCCTCCAGACTTCACCTTCTCCTTCTCCTTCTTCTGTTTCTTCTGATTCACCCTCCAGACTTCACCTTCTCCTTCTCCTTCTTCTACTTCTTCTGATTCACCCTCCAGACTTCACCTTCTCCTTCTCCTTCTTCTACTTCTTCTGATTCACCCTCCAGACTTCACCTTCTCCTTCTCCTTCTTCTACTTCTTCTGCTTCTCCCTCCAGACTTCACCTTCTCCTTCTCCTTCTTCTGCTTCTTCTGCTTCACCCTCCTGACTTCACCTTCTCCTTCTCCTTCTTCTGCTTCTTCTGATTCACCCTCCTAACTTTACCTTCTCCTTCTCCTTCTTCTGCTTCTTCTGATTCACCCTCCTGACTTCACCTTCTCCTTCTCCTTCTTCTGCTTCTTCTAATTCACCCTCCAGACTTCACCTTCTCCTTGTCCTTCTTCTGCTTCTTCTGATTCACCCTCCAGACTTCACCTTCTCCTTCTCCTTCTTCTGCTTCTTCTGATTGACCCTCCTGACTTCACCTTCTCCTTCTCCTTCTTCTACTTCTTCTGATTCACCCTCCAGACTTCACCTTCTCCTTCTCCTTCTTCTGCTTCTTCTGATTCACCCTCCAGACTTCATCTTCTCCTTCTCCTTCTTCTGCTTCTTCTGATTCACCCTCCAGACTTCACCTTCTCCTTCTCCTTCTTCTGCTTCTTCTGATTCACCCTCCAGACTACACCTTCTCCTTCTCCTTCTTCTACTTCTTCTGATTCACCCTCCAGACTTCACCTTCTCCTTCTCCTTCTTCTACTTCTTCAGATTCACCCTCCTGACTTCACCTTCTCCTTCTCCTTCTTCTACTTCTACTGATTCACCCTCCTGACTTCACCTTCTCCTTCTCCTTCTTCTACTTCTTCTGCTTCACCCTCCAAACTTCACCTTCTCCTTCTCCTTCTTCTACTTCTTCTGATTCACCCTCCAGACTTCACCTTCTCCTTCTCCTTCTTCTGCTTCTTCTGATTCACCCTCCAGACTTCACCTTCACCTTCTCCTTCTCCTTATTCTGCTTCTTCTGATTCACCCTCCAGACTTCACCTTCTCCTTCTCCTTCTTCTGCTTCTTCTGCTTCACCCTCCAGACTTCACCTTCTCCTTCTCCTTCTTCTGCTTCTTCTGATTCACCCTCCAGACTTCACCTTCTCCTTCGCCTTCTTCTACTTCTTCTGATTCACCCTCCAGACTTCATCTTCTCCTTCTCCTTCTTCTGCTTCTTCTGATTCACCCTCCAGACATCACCTTCTCCTTCTCCTTCTTCTGCTTCTTCTGATTCACCCTCCAGACATCACCTTCTCCTTCTCCTTCTTCTACTTCTTCTGATTCACCCTCCAGACTTCACCTACTCCTTCTCCTCCTTCTACTTCTTCTGATTCACCCTCCAGACTTCACCTTCTCCTTCTCCTTCTTCTGCTTCTTCTGATTCACCCTCCAGACTTCACCTTCTCCTTCTCCTTCTTCTGCATCTTCTGATTCACCCTTCAGACTTCTCCTTCTCCATCTTCTGCTTCTTCTGATTCACCCTCCAGACCTCACCTTCTCCTTCTCCTTCTTCTACTTTTTCTGATTCACCCTCCAGACTTCATCTTCTCCTTCTCCTTCTTCTGCTTCTTCTGATTCACCCTCCAGACTTCACCTTCTCCTTCTCCTTCTTCTGCTTCTTCTGATTCACCCTCCAGACTTCGCCTTCTCCTTCTCCTTCTTCTACTTCTTCTGATTCACCCTCCAGACTTCACCTTCTCCTTCTCCTTCTTCTACTTCTTCTGATTCACCCTCCAGTCTTCACCTTCTCCATCTCCTTCTTCTGCTTCTTCTGATTCACCCTCCAGACTTCACCTTCTCCTTCTCCTTCTCCTGCTTCTTCTGATTCACCCTCCTGACTTCACCTTCTCCTTCTCCTTCTTCTGCTTCTTCTGATTCACCCTCCAGATTTCACCTTCTCCTTCTCCTTCTTCTACTTCTTCTGATTCACCCTCCAGACATCACCTTCTCCTTCTACTTCTTCTGCTTCTTCTGATTCACCCTCCAGACTTCACCTTCTCCTTCTCCTTCTTCTGCTTCTTCTGATTCACCCTCCAGACTTCACCTTCTCCTTCACCTTCTTCTGCTTCTTCTGATTCACCCTCCAGACATCACCTTCTCCTTCTCCTTCTTCTGCTTCTTCTGATTCACCCTCCAGACTTCACCTTCTCCTTCTTCTACTTCTTCTGATTCACCCTCCAGACTTCAACTTCTCCTTCTCCTTTTCTGCTTCTTCTGATTCACCCTCCAGACTTCACCTTCTCCTGCTCCTTCTTCTACTTCTTCTGATTCACCCTCCAGACTTCACCTTCTCCTTCTCCTTCTTCTACTTCTTCTGATTCACCCTCCAGACTTCACCTTCTCCTTGTCCTTCTTCTGCTTCTTCTGATTCACCCTCCAGACTTCACCTTCTCCTTCTCCTTCTTCTGCTTCTTCTGATTCACCCTCCAGACTTCAACTTCTCCTTCTCCTTCTTCTGCTTCTTCTGATTCACCCTTCAGACATCACCTTCTCCTTCTCCTTCTTCTGCTTCTTCTGATTCACCCTCCAGACCTCACCTTCTCCTTCTCCTTCTTCTAATTCTTCTGATTCACCCTCCAGACTTCATCTTCTGCTTCTCCTTCTTCTGCTTCTTCTGATTCACCCTCCAGACTTCACCTTCTCCTTCTCCTTCTTCTACTTCTTCTGATTCACCCTCCAGACTTCACCTTCTCCTTCTCCTTCTTCTACTTCTTCTGATTCACCCTCCAGTCTTCACCTCCTCCTTCTCCTTCTTCTGCTTCTTCTGATTCACCCTCCAGACTTCACCTTCTCCTCCTCCTTCTTCTGCTTCTTCTGATTCACCCTCCTGACTTCACCTTCTCCTTCTCCTTCTTCTGCTTTTTCTGATTCACCCTCGAGACTTCACCTTCTCCTTCTCCTTCTTCTACTTCTTCTGATTCACCCTCCAGACTTCACCTTCTCCTTCTACTTCTTCTGCTTCTTCTGATTCACCCTCCAGACTTCACCTTCTCCTTCTCCTTCTTCTGCTTCTTCTGATTCACCCTCCATACTTCACCTTCTCCTTCTCCTTCTTCTGCTTCTTCTGATTCACCCTCCAGACTTCACTTTCTCCTTCTCCTTCTTCTGCTTCTTCTGATTCACCCTCCAGACTTCACCTTCTCCTTCTCCTTCTTCTACTTCTTCTCATTCACCCTCCAGACTTCACCTTCTCCTTCTCCTTCTTCTGCTTCTTCTGATTCACCCTCCAGACTTCACCTTCTACTTCTCCTTCGTCTACTTCTTCTGATTCACCCTCCAGACTACACCTTCTCCTTCTCCTTCTTCTACTTCTTCTGATTCACCCTCCAGACTTCACCTTCTCCTTCTCCTTCTTCTACCTCTTCTGATTCACCCTCCAGACTTCACCTTTTCCTTCTCCTTCTTCTACTTCTTCTGATTCACCCTCCAGACTTCACCTTCTCCTTCTCCTTCTTCTTCTTCTTCTCCTTCTCCCTCCAGACTTCACCTTCTCCTTCTTCTGCTTCTTCTGATTCACCCTCCAGACTTCACCTTCTCCTTCTCCTTCTTCTACTTCTTCTGATTCACCCTCCAGCCTTCACCTTCTCCTTCTCCTTCTTCTACTTCTTCTAATTCACCCTCCAGACTTCACCTTCTCCTTCTCCTTCTTCTACTTCTTCTGATTCACCCTCCTGACTTCACTTTCTCCTTCTCCTTCTTCTGCTTCTTCTGCTTCACCCTCCAGACTTCACCTTCTCCTTCTCCTTCTTCTACTTCTACTGATTCACCCTCCTGACTTCACCTTCTCCTTCTCCTTCTTCTACTTCTTCTGCTTCACCCTCCAAACTTCACCTTCTCCTTATCCTTCTTCTACTTCTTCTGATTCACCCTCCAGACTTCACCTTCTCCTTCTCCTTATTCTGCTTCTTCTGATTCACCCTCCAGACTTCACCTTCTCCTTCTCCTTCTTCTGCTTCTTCTGCTTCACCCTCCAGACTTCACCTTCTCCTTCTCCTTCTTCTGCTTCTTCTGATTCACCCTCCAGACTTCACCTTCTCCTTCTCCTCCTTCTACTTCTTCTGATTCACCCTCCAGACTTCACCTTCTCCTTCTCCTTCTTCTGCTTCTTCTGATTCACCCTCCAGACTTCACCTTCTCCTTCTCCTTCTTCTGCTTCTTCTGATTCACCCTCCAGACTTCACATTCTCCTTCTCCTTCTTCTGCATCTTCTGATTCACCCTTCAGACTTCACCTTCTCCTTCTCCTTCTTCTGCTTCTTCTGATTCACCCTCCAGACCTCACCTTCTCCTTCTCCTTCTTCTACTTCTTCTGATTCACCCTCCAGACTTCATCTTCTCCTTCTCCTTCTTCTGCTTCTTCTGATTCACCCTCCAGACTTCATCTACTCCTTCTCCTTCTTCTGCTTCTTCTGATTCACCCTCCAGACTTAGCCTTCTCCTTCTCCTTCTTCTACTTCTTCTGATTCACCCTCCAGACTTCACCTTCTCCTTCTCCTTCTTCTACTTCTTCTGATTCACCCTCCAGTCTTCACCTTCTCCATCTCCTTCTTCTGCTTCTTCTGATTCACCCTCCAGACTTCAACTTCTCCTTCTCCTTCTTCTGCTTCTTCTGATTCACCCTCCTGACTTCACCTTCTCCTTCTCCTTCTTCTGCTTCTTCTGATTCACCCTCCAGATTTCACCTTCTCCTTCTCCTTCTTCTACTTCTTCTGATTCACCCTCCAGACATCACCTTCTCCTTCTACTTCTTCTGCTTCTTCTGATTCACCCTCCAGACTTCACCTTCTCCTTCTCCTTCTTCTGCTTCTTCTGATTCACCCTCCAGACTTCACCTTCTCCTTCTCCTTCTTCTGCTTCTTCTGATTCACCCTCCAGACTTCACCTTCTCCTTCTCCTTCTTCTGCTTCTTCTGATTCACCCTCCAGACTTCACCTTCTCCTTCTCCTTCTTCTGCTTCTTCTGATTCACCCTCCAGACTTCACCTTCTCCTTCTCCTTCTTCTGCATCTTCTGATTCACCCTTCAGACTTCACCTTCTCCTTCTCCTTCTTCTGCTTCTTCTGATTCACCCTCCAGACCTCACCTTCTCCTTCTCCTTCTTCTACTTCTTCTGATTCACCCTCCAGACATCACCTTCTCCTTCTACTTCTTCTGCTTCTTCTGATTCACCCTCCAGACTTCACCTTCTCCTTCTCCTTCTTCTGCTTCTTCTGATTCACCCTCCAGACTTCACCTTCTCCTTCTCCTTCTTCTGCTTCTTCTGATTCACCCTCCAGACTTCACCTTCTCCTTCTCCTTCTTCTGCTTCTTCTGATTCACCCTCCAGACTTCACCTTCTCCTTCTCCTTCTTCTGCTTCTTCTGATTCACCCTCCAGACTTCACCTTCTCCTTCTCCTTCTTCTGCATCTTCTGATTCACCCTTCAGACTTCACCTTCTCCTTCTCCTTCTTCTGCTTCTTCTGATTCACCCTCCAGACCTCTCCTTCTCCTTCTCCTTCTTCTACTTCTTCTGATTCACCCTCCAGACTTCATCTTCTCCTTTTCCTTCTTCTGCTTCTTCTGATTCACCCTCCAGACTTCACCTTCTCCTTCTCCTTCTTCTGCTTCTTCTGATTCACCCTCCAGACTTCGCCTTCTCCTTCTCCTTCTTCTACTTCTTCTGATTCACCCTCCAGACTTCACCTTCTCCTTCTCCTTCTTCTACTTCTTCTGATTCACCCTCCTGTCTTCACCTTCTCCATCTCCTTCTTCTGCTTCTTCTGATTCACCCTCCAGACTTCAACTTCTCCTTCTCCTTCTTCTGCTTCTTCTGATTCACCCTCCTGACTTCACCTTCTCCTTCTCCTTCTTCTGCTTCTTCTGATTCACCCTCCAGATTTCACCTTCTCCTTCTCCTTCTTCTACTTCTTCTGATTCACCCTCCAGACATCACCTTCTCCTTCTCCTTCTTCTGCTTCTTCTGATTCACCCTCCAGACTTCACCTTCTCCTTCTCCTTCTTCTGCTTCTTCTGATTCACCCTCCAGACTTCACCTTCTCCTTCTCCTTCTTCTGCTTCTTCTGATTCACCCTCCAGACTTCACCTTCTCCTTCTCCTTCTTCTGCTTCTTCTGATTCACCCTCCAGACTTCACCTTCTCCTTCTTCTACTTCTTCTGATTCACCCTCCAGACTTCACCTTCTCCTTCTCCTTTTCTGCTTCTTCTGATTCACCCTCCAGACTTCACCTTCTCCTTCTCCTTCTTCTACTTCTTCTGATTCACCCTCCAGACTTCACCTTCTCCTTCTCCTTCTTCTACTTCTTCTGATTCACCCTCTAGACTTCACCTTCTCCTTCTCCTTCTTCTGCTTCTTCTGATTCACCCTCCAGACTTCACCTTCTCCTTCTCCTTCTTCTGCTTCTTCTGATTCACCCTCCAGACTTCAACTTCTCCTGCTCCTTCTTCTGCTTCTTCTGATTCACCCTTCAGACTTCACCTTCTCCTTCTCCTTCTTCTAATTCTTCTGATTCACCCTCCAGACTTCATCTTCTCCTTCTCCTTCTTCTGCTTCTTCTGATTCACCCTCCAGACCTCACCTTCTCCTTCTCCTTCTTCTGCTTCTTCTGATTCACCCTCCAGACTTCGCCTTCTCCTTCTCCTTCTTCTACTTCTTCTGATTCACCCTCCAGACTTCACCTTCTCCTTCTCATTCTTCTACTTCTTCTGATTCACCCTCCAGTCTTCATCTCCTCCTTCTCCTTCTTCTGCTTCTTCTGATTCACCCTCCAGACTTCACCTTCTCCTCCTCCTTCTTCTGCTTCTTCTGATTCACCCTCCTGACTTCACCTTCTCCTTCTCCTTCTTCTGCTTTTTCTGATTCACCCTCGAGACTTCACCTTCTCCTTCTCCTTCTTCTACTTCTTCTGATTCACCCTCCAGACTTCACCTTCTCCTTCTACTTCTTCTGCTTCTTCTGATTCACCCTCCAGACTTCACCTTCTCCTTCTCCTTCTTCTGCTTCTTCTGATTCACCCTCCATACTTCACCTTCTCCTTCTCCTTCTTCTGCTTCTTCTGATTCACCCTCCAGACTTCACTTTCTCCTTCTCCTTCTTCTGCTTCTTCTGATTCACCCTCCAGACTTCACCTTCTCCTTCTCCTTCTTCTACTTCTTCTCATTCACCCTCCAGACTTCACCTTCTCTTTCTCCTTCTTCTGCTTCTTCTGATTCACACTCCAGACTTCACCTTCTACTTCTCCTTCGTCTACTTCTTCTGATTCACCCTCCAGACTACACCTTCTCCTTCTCCTTCTTCTACTTCTTCTGATTCACCCTCCAGACTTCACCTTCTACTTCTCCTTCTTCTGCTTCTTCTGATTCACCCTCCAGACTTCACCTTCTCCTTCTCCTTCTTCTACCTCTTCTGATTCACCCTCCAGACTTCACCTTTTCCTTCTCCTTCTTCTACTTCTTCTGATTCACCCTCCAAACTTCACCTTCTCCTTCTCCTTCTTCTTCTTCTTCTGCTTCTCCCTCCAGACTTCAACTTCTCCTTCTCCTTCTTCTGCTTCTTCTGTTTCACCCTCCAGACTTCACCTTCTCCTTCTCCTTCTTCTACTTCTTCTGATTCACCCTCCAGCCTTCACCTTCTCCTTCTCCTTCTTTTACTTCTTCTGATTCACCCTCCAGACTTTACCTTCTCCTTCTACTTCTTCTACTTCTTCTGATTCACCCTCCTGACTTCACTTTCTCCTTCTCCTTCTTCTGCTTCTTCTGCTTCACCCTCCAGACTTCACCTTCTCCTTCTCCTTGTTCTGCTTCTTCTGCTTCACCCTCCAGACTTCACCTTCTCCTTCTCCTTCTTCTGCTTCTTCTGCTTCACCCTCCAGACTTCACCTTCTCCTTCTCCTTCTACTGCTTCTTCTGCTTCACCCTCCTGACATCACCTTCTCCTTCTCCTTCTTCTACTTCTTCTGATTCACCCTCCAGACTTCACCTTCTCCTTCTCCTTCTTCTGCTTCTTCTGCTTCACCCTCCAGACTTCACCTTCTCCTTCTCCTTCTTCTGCTTCTTCTGCTGCACCCTCCAGACTTCACCTTCTCCTTCTCCTTCTTCTGCTTCTTCAGCTTCACCCTCCTGACTTCACCTTCTCCTTCTCCTTCTTCTACTTCTTCTGCTTCACCCCCTGACTTCACCTTCTCCTTCTCCTTCTTCTGCTTCTTCTGATTCACCCTCCTAACTTCACCTTCTCCTTCTCCTTCTTCTGCTTCTTCTGATTCTCCCTCCTGACTTCACCTTCTCCTTCTCCTTCTTCTGCTTCTTCTGATTCACCCTCCAGACTTCACCTTCTCCTTCTCCTTCTTCTGCTTCTTCTGATTCACCCTCCAGACTTCACCTTCTCCTTCTCCTTCTTCTGCTTCTTCTGATTCACCCTCCAGACCTCACCTTCTCCTTCTCCTTCTTCTACTTCTTCTGATTCACCCTCCAGACTTCATCGTCTCCTTCTCCTTCTTCTGCTTCTTCTGATTCACCCTCCAGACTTCACCTTCTCCTTCTCCTTCTTCTGCTTCTTCTGCTTCACCCTCCAGACTTCACCTTCTCCTTCTCTTTCTTCTGCTTCTTCTGATTCACCCTCCAGACTTCACCTTCTCCTTCTCCTTCTTCTGATTCTTCTGATTCACCTTCCAGACTTCACCTTCTCCTTCTCCTTCTTCTGCTTCTTCTGATTCACCCTCCTGACTTCACCTTCTCCTTCTCCTTCTTCTACTTCTACTGATTCACCCTCCTGACTTCACCTTCTCCTTCTCCTTCTTCTACTTCTTCTGCTTCACCCTCCAGACTTCACCTTCTCCTTCTCCTTCTTCTGTTTCTTCTGATTCACCCTCCAGACTTCAACTTCTCCTTCTCCTTCTTCTGCTTCTTCTGATTCACCCTCCTGACTTCACCTTCTCCTTCTCCTTCTTCTGCTTCTTCTGATTCACCCTCCAGATTTCACCTTCTCCTTCTCCTTCTTCTACTTCTTCTGATTCACCCTCCAGACATCACCTTCTCCTTCTACTTCTTCTGCTTCTTCTGATTCACCCTCCAGACTTCACCTTCTCCTTCTCCTTCTTCTGCTTCTTCTGATTCACCCTCCAGACTTCACCTTCTCCTTCTCCTTCTTCTGCTTCTTCTGATTCACCCTCCAGACTTCACCTTCTCCTTCTCCTTCTTCTGCTTCTTCTGATTCACCCTCCAGACTTTAGCTTCTCCTTCTTCTACTTCTTCTGATTCACCCTCCAGACTTCACCTTCTCCTTCTCCTTTTCTGCTTCTTCTGATTCACCCTCCAGACTTCACCTTCTCCTTCTCCTTCTTCTACTTCTTCTGATTCACCCTCCAGACTTCACCTTCTCCTTCTCCTTCTTCTACTTCTTCTGATTCACCCTCTAGACTTCACCTTCTCCTTCTCCTTCTTCTGCTTCTTCTGATTCACCCTCCAGACTTCACCTTCTCCTTCTCCTTCTTCTGCTTCTTCTAATTCACCCTCCAGACTTCAACTTCTCCTTCTCCTTCTTCTGCTTCTTCTGATTCACCCTTCAGACTTCACCTTCTCCTTCTCCTTCTTCTAATTCTTCTGATTCACCCTCCAGACTTCATCTTCTCCTTCTCCTTCTTCTGCTTCTTCTGATTCACCCTCCAGACTTCACCTTCTCCTTCTCCTTCTTCTGCTTCTTCTGATTCACCCTCCAGACTTCGCCTTCTCCTTCTCCTTCTTCTACTTCTTCTGATTCACCCTCCAGACTTCACCTTCTCCTTCTCATTCTTCTACTTCTTCTGATTCACCCTCCAGTCTTCATCTCCTCCTTCTCCTTCTTCTGCTTCTTCTGATTCACCCTCCAGACTTCACCTTCTCCTCCTCCTTCTTCTGCTTCTTCTGATTCACCCTCCTGACTTCACCTTCTCCTTCTCCTTCTTCTGCTTTTTCTGATTCACCCTCGAGACTTCACCTTCTCCTTCTCCTTCTTCTACTTCTTCTGATTCACCCTCCAGACTTCACCTTCTCCTTCTACTTCTTCTGCTTCTTCTGATTCACCCTCCAGACTTCACCTTCTCCTTCTCCTTCTTCTGCTTCTTCTGATTCACCCTCCATACTTCACCTTCTCCTTCTCCTTCTTCTGCTTCTTCTGATTCACCCTCCAGACTTCACTTTCTCCTTCTCCTTCTTCTGCTTCTTCTGATTCACCCTCCAGACTTCACCTTCTCCTTCTCCTTCTTCTACTTCTTCTCATTCACCCTCCAGACTTCACCTTCTCCTTCTCCTTCTTCTGCTTCTTCTGATTCACCCTCCAGACTTCACCTTCTACTTCTCCTTCGTCTACTTCTTCTGATTCACCCTTCAGACTACACCTTCTCCTTCTCCTTCTTCTACTTCTTCTGATTCACCCTCCAGACTTCACCTTCTCCTTCTCCTTCTTCTGCTTCTTCTGATTCACCCTCCAGACTTCACCTTCTCCTTCTCCTTCTTCTACCTCTTCTGATTCACCCTCCAGACTTCACCTTTTCCTTCTCCTTCTTCTACTTCTTCTGATTCACCCTCCAAACTTCACCTTCTCCTTCTCCTTCTTCTTCTTCTTCTGCTTCTCCCTCCAGACTTCAACTTCGCCTTCTCCTTCTTCTGCTTCTTCTGTTTCACCCTCCAGACTTCACCTTCTCCTTCTCCTTCTTCTACTTCTTCTGATTCACCCTCCAGCCTTCACCTTCTCCTTCTCCTTCTTTTACTTCTTCTGATTCACCCTCCAGACTTTACCTTCTCCTTCTACTTCTTCTACTTCTTCTGATTCACCCTCCTGACTTCACTTTCTCCTTCTCCTTCTTCTGCTTCTTCTGCTTCACCCTCCAGACTTCACCTTCTCCTTCTCCTTGTTCTGCTTCTTCTGCTTCACCCTCCAGACTTCACCTTCTCCTTCTCCTTCTTCTGCTTCTTCTGCTTCACCCTCCAGACTTCACCTTCTCCTTCTCCTTCTACTGCTTCTTCTGCTTCACCCTCCTGACATCACCTTCTCCTTCTCCTTCTTCTACTTCTTCTGATTCACCCTCCAGACTTCACCTTCTCCTTCTCCTTCTTCTGCTTCTTCTGCTTCACCCTCCAGACTTCACCTTCTCCTTCTCCTTCTTCTGCTTCTTCTGCTGCGCCCTCCAGACTTCACCTTCTCCTTCTCCTTCTTCTGCTTCTTCAGCTTCACCCTCCTGACTTCACCTTCTCCTTCTCCTTCTTCTACTTCTTCTGCTTCACCCCCCTGACTTCACCTTCTCCTTCTCCTTCTTCTGCTTCTTCTGATTCACCCTCCTAACTTCACCTTCTCCTTCTCCTTCTTCTGCTTCTTCTGATTCTCCCTCCTGACTTCACCTTCTCCTTCTCCTTCTTCTGCTTCTTCTGATTCACCCTCCAGACTTCACCTTCTCCTTCTCCTTCTTCTGCTTCTTCTGATTCACCCTCCAGACTTCACCTTCTCCTTCTCCTTCTTCTGCTTCTTCTGATTCACCCTCCAGACCTCACCTTCTCCTTCTCCTTCTTCTACTTCTTCTGATTCACCCTCCAGACTTCATCGTCTCCTTCTCCTTCTTCTGCTTCTTCTGATTCACCCTCCAGACTTCACCTTCTCCTTCTCCTTCTTCTGCTTCTTCTGATTCACCCTCCAGACTTCACCTTCTCCTTCTCCTTCTTCTACTTCTTCTGATTCACCCTCCAGACTTCACCTTCTCCTTCTCCTTCTTCTACTTCTTCTGATTCACCCTCCAGCTTTCACCTTCTCCTTCTCCTTCTTCTGCTTCTTCTGCTTCACCCTCCAGACTTCACCTTCTCCTTCTCTTTCTTCTGCTTCTTCTGATTCACCCTCCAGACTTCACCTTCTCCTTCTCCTTCTTCTGATTCTTCTGATTCACCTTCCAGACTTCACCTTCTCCTTCTCCTTCTTCTGCTTCTTCTGATTCACCCTCCTGACTTCACCTTCTCCTTCTCCTTCTTCTACTTCTACTGATTCACCCTCCTGACTTCACCTTCTCCTTCTCCTTCTTCTACTTCTTCTGCTTCACCCTCCAGACTTCACCTTCTCCTTCTCCTTCTTCTACTTCTTCTGATTCACCCTCCAGACTTCACCATCTCCTTCTCCTTCTTCTGCTTCTTCTGATTCACCCTCTAGACTTCACCTTCTCCTTCTCCTTATTCTGCTTCTTCTGATTCACCCTCCAGACTTCACCTTCTCCTTCTCCTTCTTCTGCTTCTTCTGCTTCACCCTCCAGACTTCACCTTCTCCTTCTCCTTCTTCTGCTTCTTCTGATTCACCCTCCAGACTTCACCTTCTCCTTCTCCTTCTTCTACTTCTTCTGATTCACCCTCCAGACTTCATCTTCTCCTTCTCCTTCTTCTGCTTCTTCTGATTCACCCTCCAGACATCGCCTTCTCCTTCTCCTTCTTCTGCTTCTTCTGATTCACCCTCCAGATATCACCTTCTCCTTCTCCTTCTTCTACTTCTTCTGATTCACCCTCCAGACTTCACCTTCTCCTTCTCCTCCTTCTACTTCTTCTGATTCACCCTCCAGACTTCACCTTCTCCTTCTCCTTCTTCTGCTTCTTCTGATTCACCCTCCAGACTTCACCTTCTCCTTCTCCTTCTTCTGCTTCTTCTGATTCACCCTCCAGACTTCACCTTCTCCTTCTCCTTCTTCTGCATCTTCTGATTCACCCTTCAGACTTCACCTTCTCCTTCTCCTTCTTCTGCTTCTTCTGATTCACCCTCCAGACCTCACCTTCTCCTTCTCCTTCTTCTACTTCTTCTGATTCACCCTCCAGACTTCATCTTCTCCTTCTCCTTCTTCTGCTTCTACTGATTCACCCTCCAGACATCACCTTCTCCTTCTCCTTCTTCAGCTTCTTCTGATTCACCCTCCAGACTTCGCCTTCTCCTTCTCCCTCTTCTACTCCTTCTGATTCACCCTCCAGACTTCACCTTCTCCTTCTCCTTCTTCTACTTCTTCTGATTCACCCTCCAGTCTTCACCTTCTCCATCTCCTTCTTCTGCTTCTTCTGATTCACCCTCCAGACTTCACCTTCTCCTTCTCCTTCTTCTGCTTCTTCTGATTCACCCTCCTGACTTCACCTTCTCCTTCTCCTTCTTCTGCTTCTTCTGATTCACCCTCCAGATTTCACCTTCTCCTTCTCCTTCTTCTACTTCTTCTGATTCACCCTCCAGACATCACCTTCTCCTTCTCCTTCTTCAGCTTCTTCTGATTCACCCTCCAGACTTCGCCTTCTCCTTCTCCCTCTTCTACTCCTTCTGATTCACCCTCCTGACTTCACCTTCTCCTTCTCCTTCTTCTACTTCTACTGATTCACCCTCCTGACTTCACCTTCTCCTTCTCCTTCTTCTACTTCTTCTGCTTCACCCTCCAGACTTCACCTTCTCCTTCTCCTTCTTCTACTTCTTCTGATTCACCCTCCAGACTTCACCTTCTCCTTCTCCTTCTTCTGCTTCTTCTGATTCACCCTCTAGACTTCACCTTCTCCTTCTCCTTATTCTGCTTCTTCTGATTCACCCTCCAGACTTCACCTTCTCCTTCTCCTTCTTCTGCTTCTTCTGCTTCACCCTCCAGACTTCACCTTCTCCTTCTCCTTCTTCTGCTTCTTCTGATTCACCCTCCAGACTTCACCTTCTCCTTCTCCTTCTTCTACTTCTTCTGATTCACCCTCCAGACTTCATCTTCTCCTTCTCCTTCTTCTGCTTCTTCTGATTCACCCTCCAGACATCGCCTTCTCCTTCTCCTTCTTCTGCTTCTTCTGATTCACCCTCCAGATATCACCTTCTCCCTCTCCTTCTTCTACTTCTTCTGATTCACCCTCCAGACTTCACCTTCTCCTTCTCCTCCTTCTACTTCTTCTGATTCACCCTCCAGACTTCACCTTCTCCTTCTCCTTCTTCTGCTTCTTCTGATTCACCCTCCAGACTTCACCTTCTCCTTCTCCTTCTTCTGCTTCTTCTGATTCACCCTCCAGACTTCACCTTCTCCTTCTCCTTCTTCTGCATCTTCTGATTCACCCTTCAGACTTCACCTTCTCCTTCTCCTTCTTCTGCTTCTTCTGATTCACCCTCCAGACCTCACCTTCTCCTTCTCCTTCTTCTACTTCTTCTGATTCACCCTCCAGACTTCATCTTCTCCTTCTCCTTCTTCTGCTTCTACTGATTCACCCTCCAGACATCACCTTCTCCTTCTCCTTCTTCAGCTTCTTCTGATTCACCCTCCAGACTTCGCCTTCTCCTTCTCCCTCTTCTACTCCTTCTGATTCACCCTCCAGACTTCACCTTCTCCTTCTCCTTCTTCTACTTCTTCTGATTCACCCTCCAGTCTTCACCTTCTCCATCTCCTTCTTCTGCTTCTTCTGATTCACCCTCCAGACTTCACCTTCTCCTTCTCCTTCTTCTGCTTCTTCTGATTCACCCTCCTGACTTCACCTTCTCCTTCTCCTTCTTCTGCTTCTTCTGATTCACCCTCCAGATTTCACCTTCTCCTTCTCCTTCTTCTACTTCTTCTGATTCACCCTCCAGACATAACCTTCTCCTCCTACTTTTTCTGCTTCTTCTGATTCACCCTCCAGACTTCACCTTCTCCTTCTCCTTCTTCTGCTTCTTCTGATTCACCCTCCAGGCTTCACCTTCTCCTTCTCCTTCTTCTGCTTCTTCTGATTCACCCTCCAGACTTCACCTTCTCCTTCTCCTTCTTCTGCTTCTTCTGATTCACCCTCCATACTTCACCTTCTCCTTCTCCTTCTTCTGCTTCTTCTGATTCACCCTCCAGACTTCACTTTCTCCTTCTCCTTCTTCTGCTTCTTCTGATTCACCCTCCAGACTTCACCTTCTCCTTCTCCTTCTTCTACTTCTTCTCATTCACCCTCCAGACTTCACCTTCTCCTTCTCCTTCTTCTGCTTCTTCTGATTCACCCTCCAGACGTCACCTTCTACTTCTCCTTCGTCTACTTCTTCTGATTCACCCTCCAGACTACACCTTCTCCTTCTCCTTCTTCTACTTCTTCTGATTCACCCTCCAGACTTCACCTTCTCCTTCTCCTTCTTCTGCTTCTTCTGATTCACCCTCCAAACTTCACCTTCTCCTTCTCCTTCTTCTTCTTCTTCTGCTTCTCCCTCCAGACTTCAACTTCTCCTTCTCCTTCTTCTGCTTCTTCTGTTTCACCCTCCAGACTTCACCTTCTCCTTCTCCTTCTTCTACTTCTTCTGATTCACCCTCCAGCCTTCACCTTCTCCTTCTCCTTCTTTTACTTCTTCTGATTCACCCTCCAGACATTACCTTCTCCTTCTACTTCTTCTACTTCTTCTGATTCACCCTCCTGACTTCACTTTCTCCTTCTCCTTCTTCTGCTTCTTCTGCTTCACCCTCCAGACTTCACCTTCTCCTTCTCCTTGTTCTGCTTCTTCTGCTTCACCCTCCAGACTTCACCTTCTCCTTCTCCTTCTTCTGCTTCTTCTGCTTCACCCTCCAGACTTCACCTTCTCCTTCTCCTTCTACTGCTTCTTCTGCTTCACCCTCCTGACATCACCTTCTCCTTCTCCTTCTTCTACTTCTTCTGATTCACCCTCCAGACTTCACCTTCTCCTTCTCCTTCTTCTGCTTCTTCTGCTTCACCCTCCAGACTTCACCTTCTCCTTCTCCTTCTTCTGCTTCTTCTGCTGCGCCCTCCAGACTTCACCTTCTCCTTCTCCTTCTTCTGCTTCTTCAGCTTCACCCTCCTGACTTCACCTTCTCCTTCTCCTTCTTCTACTTCTTCTGCTTCACCCCCCTGACTTCACCTTCTCCTTCTCCTTCTTCTGCTTCTTCTGATTCACCCTCCTAACTTCACCTTCTCCTTCTCCTTCTTCTGCTTCTTCTGATTCTCCCTCCTGACTTCACCTTCTCCTTCTCCTTCTTCTGCTTCTTCTGATTCACCCTCCAGACTTCACCTTCTCCTTCTCCTTCTTCTGCTTCTTCTGATTCTCCCTCCAGACTTCACCTTCTCCTTCTCCTTCTTCTGCTTCTTCTGATTCACCCTCCAGACCTCACCTTCTCCTTCTCCTTCTTCTACTTCTTCTGATTCACCCTCCAGACTTCATCGTCTCCTTCTCCTTCTTCTGCTTCTTCTGATTCACCCTCCAGACTTCACCTACTCCTTCTCCTTCTTCTGCTTCTTCTGATTCACCCTCCAGACTTCACCTTCTCCTTCTCCTTCTTCTACTTCTTCTGATTCACCCTCCAGACTTCACCTTCTCCTTCTCCTTCTTCTACTTCTTCTGATTCACCCTCCAGCTTTCACCTTCTCCTTCTCCTTCTTCTGCTTCTTCTGCTTCACCCTCCAGACTTCACCTTCTCCTTCTCTTTCTTCTGCTTCTTCTGATTCACCCTCCAGACTTCACCTTCTCCTTCTCCTTCTTCTGATTCTTCTGATTCACCTTCCAGACTTCACCTTCTCCTTCTCCTTCTTCTGCTTCTTCTGATTCACCCTCCTGACTTCACCTTCTCCTTCTCCTTCTTCTACTTCTACTGATTCACCCTCCTGACTTCACCTTCTCCTTCTCCTTCTTCTACTTCTTCTGCTTCACCCTCCAGACTTCACCTTCTCCTTCTCCTTCTTCTACTTCTTCTGATTCACCCTCCAGACTTCACCTTCTCCTTCTCCTTCTTCTGCTTCTTCTGATTCACCCTCTAGACTTCACCTTCTCCTTCTCCTTATTCTGCTTCTTCTGATTCACCCTCCAGACTTCACCTTCTCCTTCTCCTTCTTCTGCTTCTTCTGCTTCACCCTCCAGACTTCACCTTCTCCTTCTCCTTCTTCTGCTTCTTCTGATTCACCCTCCAGACTTCACCTTTTCCTTCTCCTTCTTCTACTTCTTCTGATTCACCCTCCAGACTTCATCTTCTCCTTCTCCTTCTTCTGCTTCTTCTGATTCACCCTCCAGACATCGCCTTCTCCTTCTCCTTCTTCTGCTTCTTCTGATTCACCCTCCAGATATCACCTTCTCCTTCTCCTTCTTCTACTTCTTCTGATTCACCCTCCAGACTTCACCTTCTCCTTCTCCTCCTTCTACTTCTTCTGATTCACCCTCCAGACTTCACCTTCTCCTTCTCCTTCTTCTGCTTCTTCTGATTCACCCTCCAGACTTCACCTTCTCCTTCTCCTTCTTCTGCTTCTTCTGATTCACCCTCCAGACTTCACCTTCTCCTTCTCCTTCTTCTGCATCTTCTGATTCACCCTTCAGACTTCACCTTCTCCTTCTCCTTCTTCTGCTTCTTCTGATTCACCCTCCAGACCTCACCTTCTCCTTCTCCTTCTTCTACTTCTTCTGATTCACCCTCCAGACTTCATCTTCTCCTTCTCCTTCTTCTGCTTCTACTGATTCACCCTCCAGACATCACCTTCTCCTTCTCCTTCTTCAGCTTCTTCTGATTCACCCTCCAGACTTCGCCTTCTCCTTCTCCCTCTTCTACTTCTTCTGATTCACCCTCCAGACTTCACCTTCTCCTTCTCCTTCTTCTACTTCTTCTGATTCACCCTCCAGTCTTCACCTTCTCCATCTCCTTCTTCTGCTTCTTCTGATTCACCCTCCAGACTTCACCTTCTCCTTCTCCTTCTTCTGCTTCTTCTGATTCACCCTCCTGACTTCACCTTCTCCTTCTCCTTCTTCTGCTTCTTCTGATTCACCCTCCAGATTTCACCTTCTCCTTCTCCTTCTTCTACTTCTTCTGATTCACCCTCCAGACATAACCTTCTCCTCCTACTTCTTCTGCTTCTTCTGATTCACCCTCCAGACTTCACCTTCTCCTTCTCCTTCTTCTGCTTCTTCTGATTCACCCTCCAGGCTTCACCTTCTCCTTCTCCTTCTTCTGCTTCTTCTGATTCACCCTCCAGACTTCACCTTCTCCTTCTCCTTCTTCTGCTTCTTCTGATTCACCCTCCAGACTTCACCTTCTCCTTCTTCTACTTCTTCTGATTCACCGTCCAAACTTCACCTTCTCCTTCTCCTTCTTCTGCTTCTTCTGATTCACCCTCCAGACTTCACCTTCTCCTTCTCCTTCTTCTACTTCTTCTGATTCACCCTCCAGACTTCACCTTCTCCTTCTCCTTCTTCTACTTCTTCTGATTCACCCTCCAGACTTCACCTTCTCCTTCTCCTTCTTCTGCTTCTTCTGATTCACCCTCCAGACTTCACCTTCTCCTTCTCCTTCTTCTACTTCTTCTGATTCACCCTCCAGTCTTCACCTTCTCCATCTCCTTCTTCTGCTTCTTCTGATTCACCCTCCTGACTTCACCTTCTCCTTCTCCTTCTTCTGCTTCTTCTGATTCACCCTCCAGATTTCACCTTCTCCTTCTCCTTCTTCTACTTCTTCTGATTCACCCTCCAGACATAACCTTCTCCTCCTACTTCTTCTGCTTCTTCTGATTCACCCTCCAGACTTCACCTTCTCCTTCTCCTTCTTCTGCTTCTTCTGATTCACCCTCCAGGCTTCACCTTCTCCTTCTCCTTCTTCTGCTTCTTCTGATTCACCCTCCAGACTTCACCTTCTCCTTCTCCTTCTTCTGCTTCTTCTGATTCACCCTCCAGACTTCACCTTCTCCTTCTTCTACTTCTTCTGATTCACCGTCCAAACTTCACCTTCTCCTTCTCCTTCTTCTGCTTCTTCTGATTCACCCTCCAGACTTCACCTTCTCCTTCTCCTTCTTCTACTTCTTCTGATTCACCCTCCAGACTTCACCTTCTCCTTCTCCTTCTTCTACTTCTTCTGATTCACCCTCCAGACTTCACCTTCTCCTTCTCCTTCTTCTGCTTCTTCTGATTCACCCTCCAGACTTCACATTCTCCTTCTCCTTCTTCTGCTTCTTCTGATTCACCCTCCAGACTTCAACTTCTCCTTCTCCTTCTTCTGCTTCTTCTGATTCACCCTTCAGACGTCACCTTCAACTTCTCCTTCTTCTGCTTCTTCTGATTCACCCTCCAGACCTCACCTTCTCCTTCTTCTAATTCTTCTGATTCACCCTCCAGACTTCATCTCCTCCTTCTCCTTCTTCTGCTTCTTCTGATTCACCCTCCAGACTTCACCTTCTCCTTCTCCTTCTTCTGCTTCTTCTGATTCACCCTCCAGACTTCGCCTTCTCCTTCTCCTTCTTCTACTTCTTCTGATTCACACTCCAGACTTCACCTTCTCCTTCTCCTTCTTCTACTTCTTCTGATTCACCCTCCAGTCTTCACCTCCTCCTTCTCCTTCTTCTGCTTCTTCTGATACACCCTCCAGACTTCACCTTCTCCTCCTCCTTCTTCTGCTTCTTCTGATTCACCCTCCTGACTTCACCTTCTCCTTCTCCTTCTTCTACTTCTTCTGATTCACCCTCCAGACTTCACCTTCTACTTCTCCTTCGTCTACTTCTTCTGATTCACCCTCCAGACTACACTTTCTCCTTCTCCTACTTCTACTTCTTCTGATTCACCCTCCAGACTTCACCTTCTCCTTCTCCTTCTTCTGCTTCTTCTGATTCACCCTCCAGACTTCACCTTCTCCTTCTCCTTCTTCTACTTCTTCTGATTCACCCTCCAGACTTCACCTTTTCCTTCTCCTTCTTCTACTTCTTCTGATTCACCCTCCAGACTTCACCTTCTCCTTCTCCTTCTTCTTCTTCTTCTGCTTCTCCCTCCAGACTTCACCTTCTCCTTCTCCTTCTTCTGCTTCTTCTGATTCACCCTCCAGACTTCACCTTCTCCTTCTCCTTCTTCTACTTCTTCTGATTTACCCTCCAGCCTTCACCTTCTCCTTCTCCTTCTTCTACTTCTTCTGATTCACCCTCCGGACTTCACCTTCTCCTTCTCCTTCTTATACTTATTCTGATTCACCCTCCTGACTTCAATTTCTCCTTCTCCTTCTTCTGCTTCTTCTGCTTCACCCTCCAGACTTCACCTTCTCCTTCTCCTTCTTCTGCTTCTTCTGCTTCACCCTCCAGACTTCACCTTCTCCTTCTCCTTCTTCTACTTCTTCTGATTCACCCTCCAGCCTTCACCTTCTCCTTCTCCTTCTTCTACTTCTTCTGATTCACCCTCCAGACTTCACCTTCTCCTTCTCCTTCTTCTACTTCTTCTGATTCACCCTCCTGACTTCACTTTCTCCTTCTCCTTCTTCTGCTTCTTCTGCTTCACCCTCCAGACTTCACCTTCTCCTTCTCCTTGTTCTGCTTCTTCTGCTTCACCCTCCAGACTTCACCTTCTCCTTCTCCTTCTTCTGCTTCTTCTGCTTCACCCTCCAGACTTCACCTTCTCCTTCTCCTTCTACTGCTTCTTCTGCTTCACCCTCCTGACATCAACTTCTCCTTCTCCTTCTTCTACTTCTTCTGATTCACCCTCCAGACTTCACCTTCTCCTTCTCCTTCTTCTGCTTCTTCTGCTTCACCCTCCAGACTTCACCTTCTCCTTCTCCTTCTTCTGCTTCTTCTGCTGCGCCCTCCAGACTTCACCTTCTCCTTCTCCTTCTTCTGCTTCTTCAGCTTCACCCTCCTGACTTCACCTTCTCCTTCTCCTTCTTCTACTTCTTCTGCTTCACCCCCCTGACTTCACCTTCTCCTTCTCCTTCTTCTGCTTCTTCTGATTCACCCTCCTAACTTCACCTTCTCCTTCTCCTTCTTCTGCTTCTTCTGATTCTCCCTCCTGACTTCACCTTCTCCTTCTCCTTCTTCTGCTTCTTCTGATTCACCCTCCAGACTTCACCTTCTCCTTCTCCTTCTTCTGCTTCTTCTGATTCACCCTCCAGACTTCACCTTCTCCTTCTCCTTCTTCTGCTTCTTCTGATTCACCCTCCAGACCTCACCTTCTCCTTCACCTTCTTCTGCTTCTTCTGCTTCACCCTCCAGACTTCACCTTCTCCTTCTCCTTCTTCTGCTTCTTCTGCTGCGCCCTCCAGACTTCACCTTCTCCTTCTCCATCTTCTGCTTCTTCAGCTTCACCCTCCTGACTTCACCTTCTCCTTCTCCTTCTTCTGCTTCTTCTGATTCACCCTCCTAACTTCACCTTCTCCTTCTCCTTCTTCTGCTTCTTCTGATTCTCCCTCCTGACTTCACCTTCTCCTTCTCCTTCTTCTGCTTCTTCTGATTCACCCTCCGGACTTCACCTTCTCCTTCTCCTTCTTCTGCTTCTTCTGATTCACCCTCCAGACTTCACCTTCTCCTTCCCCTTCTTCTGCTTCTTCTGATTCACCCTCCAGACCTCACCTTCTCCTTCTCCTTCTTCTACTTCTTCTGATTCACCCTCCAGACTTCATCGTCTCCTTCTCCTTCTTCTGCTTCTTCTGATTCACCCTCCAGACTTCACCTTCTCCTTCTCCTTCTTCTGCTTCTTCTGATTCACCCTCCAGACTTCACCTTCTCCTTCTCCTTCTTCTACTTCTTCTGATTCACCCTCCAGACTTCACCTTCTCCTTCTCCTTCTTCTACTTCTTCTGATTCACCCTCCAGCTTTCACCTTCTCCTTCTCCTTCTTCTGCTTCTTCTGCTTCACCCTCCAGACTTCACCTTCTCCTTCTCTTTCTTCTGCTTCTTCTGATTCACCCTCCAGACTTCACCTTCTCCTTCTCCTTCTTCTGATTCTTCTGATTCACCTTCCAGACTTCACCTTCTCCTTCTCCTTCTTCTACTTCTTCTGATTCACCCTCCTGACTTCACCTTCTCCTTCTCCTTCTTCTACTTCTACTGATTCACCCTCCTGACTTCACCTTCTCCTTCTCCTTCTTCTACTTCTTCTGCTTCACCCTCCAGACTTCACCTTCTCCTTCTCCTTCTTCTACTTCTTCTGATTCACCCTCCAGACTTCACCTTCTCCTTCTCCTTCTTCTGCTTCTTCTGATTCACCCTCTAGACTTCACCTTCTCCTTCTCCTTATTCTGCTTCTTCTGATTCACCCTCCAGACTTCACCTTCTCCTTCTCCTTCTTCTGCTTCTTCTGCTTCACCCTCCAGACTTCACCTTCTCCTTCTCCTTCTTCTGCTTCTTCTGATTCACCCTCCAGACTTCACCTTCTCCTTCTCCTTCTTCTACTTCTTCTGCTTCACCCTCCAGACTTCATCTTCTCCTTCTCCTTCTTCTGCTTCTTCTGATTCACCCTCCAGACATCACCTTCTCCTTCTCCTTCTTCTGTTTCTTCTGATTCACCCTCCAGATATCACCTTCTCCTTCTCCTTCTTCTACTTCTTCTGATTCACCCTCCAGACTTCACCTTCTCCTTCTCCTCCTACTACTTCTTCTGATTCACCCTCCAGACTTCACCTTCTCCTTCTCCTTCTTCTGCTTCTTCTGATTCACCCTCCAGACTTCACCTTCTCCTTCTCCTTCTTCTGCTTCTTCTGATTCACCCTCCAGACTTCACCTTCTCCTTCTCCTTCTTCTGCATCTTCTGATTCACCCTTCAGACTTCACCTTCTCCTTCTCCTTCTTCTGCTTCTTCTGATTCACCCTCCAGACCTCACCTTCTCCTTCTCCTTCTTCTACTTCTTCTGATTCACCCTCCAAACTTCATCTTCTCCTTCTCCTTCTTCTGCTTCTTCTGATTCACCCTCCAGACTTCAGCTTCTCCTTCTCCTTCTTCAGCTTCTTCTGATTCACCCTCCAGACTTCGCCTTCTCCTTCTCCCTCTTCTACTTCTTCTGATTCACCCTCCAGACTTCACCTTCTCCTTCTCCTTCTTCTACTTCTTCTGATTCACCCTCCAGTCTTCACCTTCTCCATCTCCTTCTTCTGCTTCTTCTGATTCACCCTCCAGACTTCACCTTCTCCTTCTCCTTATTCTGCTTCTTCTGATTCACCCTCCTGACTTCACCTTCTCCTTCTCCTTCTTCTGCTTCTTCTGATTCACCCTCCAGATTTCACCTTCTCCTTCTCCTTCTTGTACTTCTTCTGATTCACCCTCCAGACATAACCTTCTCCTTCTACTTCTTCTGCTTCTTCTGATTCACCCTCCAGACTTCACCTTCTCCTTCTCCTTCTTCTGCTTCTTCTGATTCACCCTCCAGACTTCACCTTCTCCTTCTCCTTCTTCTGCTTCTTCTGATTCACCCTCCAGACTTCACCTTCTCCTTCTTCTACTTCTTCTGATTCACCCTCCAGACTTCACCTTCTCCTTCTCCTTCTTCTGCTTCTTCTGATTCACCCTCCAGACTTCACCTTCTCCTTCTCCTTATTCTAATTCTTCTGATTCACCCTCCAGACTTCACCTTCTCCTTCTCCTTCTTCTACTTCTTCTGATTCACCCTCCAGACTTCACCTTCTCCTTCTCCTTCTTCTGCTTCTTCTGATTCACCCTCCAGACTTCACCTTCTCCTTCTCCTTCTTCTGCTTCTTCTGATTCACCCTCCAGACTTCACCTTCTCCTTCTCCTTCTTCTGCTTCTTCTGATTCACCCTTCAGACTTCACCTTCTCCTTCTCCTTCTTCTGCTTCTTCTGATTCACCCTCCAGACCTCACCTTCTCCTTCTCCTTCTTCTAATTCTTCTGATTCACCCTCCAGACTTCATCTTCTCCTTCTCCTTCTTCTGCTTCTTCTGATTCACCCTCCAGACTTCACCTTCTCCTTCTCCTTCTTCTGCTTCTTCTGATTCACCCTCCAGACTTCGCCTTCTCCTTCTCCTTCTTCTACTTCTTCTGATTCACCCTCCAGACTTCACCTTCTCCTTCTCCTTCTTCTACTTCTTCTGATTCACCCTCCTGACTTCACCTTCTCCTTCTCCTTCTTCTGCTTTTTCTGATTCACCCTCCAGACTTCACCTTCTCCTTCTCCTTCTTCTACTTCTTCTGATTCACCCTCCAGACTTCACCTTCTCCTTCTACTTCTTCTGCTTCTTCTGATTCACCCTCCAGACTTCACCTTCTCCTTCTCCTTCTTCTGCTTCTTCTGATTCACCCTCCATACTTCACCTTCTCCTTCTCCTTCTTCTGCTTCTTCTGATTCACCCTCCAGACTTCACTTTCTCCTTCTCCTTCTTCTGCTTCTTCTGATTCACCCTCCAGATTTCACCTTCTCCTTCTCCTTCTTCTACTTCTTCTCATTCACCCTCCAGACTTCACCTTCTCCTTCTCCTTCTTCTGCTTCTTCTGATTCACCCTCCAGACTTCACCTTCTACTTCTCCTTCGTCTACTTCTTCTGATTCACCCTCCAGACTACACCTTCTCCTTCTCCTTCTTCTACTTCTTCTGATTCACCCTCCAGACTTCACCTTCTCCTTCTCCTTCTTCTGCTTCTTCTGATTCACCCTCCAGACTTCACCTTCTCCTTCTCCTTCTTCTACTTCTTCTGATTCACCCTCCAGACTTCACCTTTTCCTTCTCCTTCTTCTACTTCTTCTGATTCACCCTCCAGACTTCACCTTCTCCTTCTCCTTCTTCTTCTTCTTCTGCTTCTCCCTCCAGACTTCACCTTCTCCTTCTCCTTCTTCTGCTTCTTCTGATTCACCCTCCAGACTTCACCTTCTCCTTCTCCTTCTTCTACTTCTTCTGATTCACCCTCCAGCCTTCACCTTCTCCTTCTCCTTCTTCTACTTCTTCCGATTCACCCTCCAGACTTCACCTTCTCCTTCTCCTTCTTATACTTATTCTGATTCACCCTCCTGACTTCACTTTCTCCTTCTCCTTCTTCTGCTTCTTCTGCTTCACCCTCCAGACTTCACCTTCTCCTTCTCCTTCTTCTGCTTCTTCTGCTTCACCCTCCAGACTTCACCTTCTCCTTCTCCTTCTTCTGCTTCTTCTGCTTCACCCTCCTGACTTCACCTTCTCCTTCTCCTTCTTCTACTTCTTCTGATTCACCCTCCAGACTTCACCTTCTCCTTCTCCTTCTTCTGCTTCCTCTGCTTCACGCTCCAGACTTCACCTTCTCCTTCTCCTTCTTCTGCTTCTTCTGCTTCACCCTCCAGACTTCACCTTCTCCTTCTACTTCTTCTGCTTCTTCTGCTTCACCCTCGTGACTTCACCTTCTCCTTCTCCTTCTTCTTCTTCTTCTGATTCACCCTCCAGACTTCACCTTCTCCTTCTCCTTCTTCTGCTTCTTCTGCTTCACCCTCCAGACTTCACCTTCTCCTTCTCCTTCTTCTGCTTCTTCTGCTGCGCCCTCCAGACTTCACCTTCTCCTTCTCCTTCTTCTGCTTCTTCTGATTCACCCTCCAGACTTCGCCTTCTCCTTCTCCTTCTTCTACTTCTTCTGATTCACCCTCCAGACTTCACCTTCTCCTTCTCCTTCTTCTACTTCTTCTGATTCACCCTCCAGTCTTCACATCCTCCTTCTCCTTCTTCTGCTTCTTCTGATTCACCCTCCAGACTTCACCTTCTCCTTCTCCTTCTTCTGCTTCTTCTGATTCACCCTCCTGACTTCACCTTCTCCTTCTCCTTCTTCTGCTTTTTCTGATTCACCCTCCAGACTTCACCTTCTCCTTCTCCTTCTTCTACTTCTTCTGATTCACCCTACAGACTTCACCTTCTCCTTCTAATTCTTCTGCTTCTTCTGATTCACCCTCCAGACTTCAACTTCTCCTTCTCCTTCTTCTGCTTCTTCTGATTCACCCTCCATACTTCACCTTCTCCTTCTCCTTCTTCTGCTTCTTCTGATTCACCCTCCAGACTTCACTTTCTCCTTCTCCTTCTTCTGCTTCTTCTGATTCACCCTCCAGACTTCACCTTCTCCTTCTCCTTCTTCTACTTCTTCTCATTCACCCTCCAGACTTCACCTTCTCCTTCTCCTTCTTCTGCTTCTTCTAGTTCACCCTCCAGACTTCACCTTCTACTTCTCCTTCGTCTACTTCTTCTGATTCACCCTCCAGACTTCACCTTTTCCTTCTCCTTCTTCTACTTCTTCTGATTCACCCTCCTGACTTCACTTTCTCCTTCTCCTTCTTCTGCTGCTTCTGCTTCACGCTCCAGACTTCACCTTCTCCTTCTCCTTCTTCTGCTTCTTCTGCTTCACCCTCCAGACTTCACCTTCTCCTTCTCCTTCTTCTGCTTCTTCTGCTTCACCCTCCTGACTTCACCTTCTCCTTCTCCTTCTTCTTCTTCTTCTGATTCACCCTCCAGACTTCACCTTCTCCTTCTCCTTCTTCTGCTGCTTCTGCTTCACGCTCCAGACTTCACCTTCTCCTTCTCCTTCTTCTGCTTCTTCTGCTTCACCCTCCAGACTTCACCTTCTCCTTCTCCTTCTTCTGCTTCTTCTGCTTCACCCTCCTGACTTCACCTTCTCCTTCTCCTTCTTCTTCTTCTTCTGATTCACCCTCCAGACTTCACCTTCTCCTTCTCCTTCTTCTGCTTCTTCTGCTTCACCCTCCAGACTTCACCTTCTCCTTCTCCTTCTTCTGCTTCTTCTGCTGCGCCTTCCAGACTTCACCTTCTCCTTCTCCTTCTTCTGCTTCTTCTGCTTCACCCTCCTGACTTCACCTTCTCCTTCTCCTTCTTCTACTTCTTCTGCTTCACCCCCCCGACTTCACCTTCTCCTTCTCCTTCTTCTGCTTCTTCTGATTCACTCTCCTAACTTCACCTTCTCCTTCTCCTTCTGCTGCTTCTTCTGATTCACCCTCCTGACTTCGCCTTCTCCTTCTCCTTCTTCTGCTTCTTCTGATTCACCCTCCAGACTTCACCTTCTCCTTCTCCTTCTTCTGCTTCTTCTGATTCACCCTCCAGACTTCACCTTCTCCTTCTCCTTCTTCTGCTTCTTCTGATTCACCCTCCAGACCTCACCTTCTCCTTCTCCTTCTTCTACTTCTTCTGATTCACCCTCCAGACTTCATCTTCTCCTTCTCCTTCTTCTGCTTCTTCTGATTCACCCTCCAGACTTCACCTTCTCCTTCTCCTTCTTCTGCTTCTTCTGATTCACCCTCCAGACTTCACCTTCTCCTTCTCCTTCTTCTACTTCTTCTGATTGGCCCCCAGACTTCACCTTCTCCTTCTCCTGCTTCTACTTCTTCTGATTCACCCTGCAGTCTTCACCTCCTCCTTCTGCTTCTTCTGCTTCTTCTGCTTCACCCTCCAGACTTCACCTTCTCCTTCTCTTTCTTCTGCTTCTTCTGATTCACCCTCCAGACTTCACCTTCTTCTCCTTCTTCTGATTCTTCTGATTCACCCTCCAGACTTCTCCTTCTCCTTCTCCTTCTTCTGATTCACCCTCCTGACTTCACCTTCTCCTTCTCCTTCTTCTACTTCTTCTGATTCACCCTCCTGACTTCACCTTCTACTTCTCCTTCTTCTACTTCTTCTGCTTCAGCCTCCAGACTTCACCTTCTCCTTCTTCTACTTCTTCTGATTCACCCTCCAGACTTCACCTTCCGCTTCTCCTTCTCCTTCTTCTGCTTCTTCTGATTCACCCTCCAGACTTCACCTTCTCCTTCTCCTTATTCTGCTTCTTCTGATTCACCCTCCAGACTTCATCTTCTCCTTCTCCTTCTTCTGCTTCTTCTGATTCACCCTCCAGACTTCACCTTCTCCTTTTCCTTCTTCTGCTTCTTCTGCTTCACCCTCCTGACTTCACCTTCTCCTTCTCCTTCTTCTACTTCTTCTGATTCACCCTCCAGACTTCACCTTCTCCTTCTCCTTCTTCTGCTTCCTCTGCTTCACGCTCCAGACTTCACCTTCTCCTTCTCCTTCTTCTGCTTCTTCTGCTTCACCCTCCAGACTTCACCTTCTCCTTCTACTTCTTCTGCTTCTTCTGCTTCACCCTCGTGACTTCACCTTGTCCTTCTCCTTCTTCTTCTTCTTCTGATTCACCCTCCATACTTCACCTTCTCCTTCTCCTTCTTCTGCTTCTTCTGCTTCACCCTCCAGACTTCACCTTCTCCTTCTCCTTCTTCTGCTTCTTCTGCTGCGCCCTCCAGACTTCACCTTCTCCTTCTCCTTCTTCTGCTTCTTCTGATTCACCCTCCAGACTTCGCCTTCTCCTTCTCCTTCTTCTACTTCTTCTGATTCACCCTCCAGACTTCACCTTCTCCTTCTCCTTCTTCTACTTCTTCTGATTCGCCCTCCAGTCTTCACCTCCTCCTTCTCCTTCTTCTGCTTCTTCTGATTCACCCTCCAGACTTCACCTTCTCCTTCTCCTTCTTCTGCTTCTTCTGATTCACCCTCCTGACTTCACCTTTTCTTCTCCTTCTTCTGCTTTTTCTGATTCACCTCCAGACTTCACCTTCTCCTTCTCCTTTTTCTACTTCTTCTGATTCACCCTCCAGACTTCACCTTCTCCTTCTACTTCTTCTGCTTCTTCTGATTCACCCTCCAGACTTCACCTTCTCCTTCTCCTTCTTCTGCTTCTTCTGATTCACCCTCCATACTTCACCTTCTCCTTCTCCTTCTTCTGCTTCTTCTGATTCACCCTCCAGACTTCACTTTCTCCTTCTCCTTCTTCTGCTTCTTCTGATTCACCCTCCAGACTTCACCTTCTCCTTCTCCTTCTTCTACTTCTTCTCATTCACCCTCCAGACTTCACCTTCTCCTTCTCCTTCTTCTGCTTCTTCTAATTCACCCTCCAGACTTCACCTTCTACTTCTCCTTCGTCTACTTCTTCTGATTCACCCTCCAGACTTCACCTTTTCCTTCTCCTTCTTCTACTTCTTCTGATTCACCCTCCTGACTTCACTTTCTCCTTCTCCTTCTTCTGCTTCTTCTGCTTCACCCTCCAGTCTTCACCTTATCCTTCTCCTTCTTCTGCTTCTTCTGCTTCACCCTCCAGACTTCACCTTCTCCTTCTCCTTCTTCTGCTTCTTCTGCTTCACCCTCCTGACTTCACCTTCTCCTTCTCCTTCTTCTACTTCTGCTGATTCACCCTCCAGACTTCACCTTCTCCTTCTCCTTCTTCTGCTTCTTCTGCTTCACGCTCCAGACTTCACCTTCTCCTTCTCCTTCTTCTGCTTCTTCTGCTTCACCCTCCAGACTTCACCTTCTCCTTCTCCTTCTTCTGCTTCTTCTGCTTCACCCTCCTGACTTCACCTTCTCCTTCTCCTTCTTCTTCTTCTTCTGATTCACCCTCCAGACTTCACCTTCTCCTTCTCCTTCTTCTGCTTCTTCTGCTTCCCCCTCCAGACTTCACCTTCTCCTTCTTCTTCTTCTGCTTCTTCTGCTGCGCCTTCCAGACTTCACCTTCTCCTTCTCCTTCTTCTGCTTCTTCTGCTTCACCCTCCTGACTTCACCTTCTCCTTCTCCTTCTTCTACTTCTTCTGCTTCACCCCCCTGACTTCACCTTCTCCTTCTCCTTCTTCTGCTTCTTCTGATTCACTCTCCTAACTTCACCTTCTCCTTCTCCTTCTGCTGCTTCTTCTGATTCACCCTCCTGACTTCGCCTTCTCCTTCTCCTTCTTCTTCTGATTCACCCTCCAGACTTCACCTTCTCCTTCTCCTTCTTCTGCTTCTTCTGATTCACCCTCCAGACTTCACCTTCTCCTTCTCCTTCTTCTGCTTCTTCTGATTCACCCTCCAGACCTCACCTTCTCCTTCTCCTTCTTCTACTTCTTCTGATTCACCCTCCAGACTTCATCTTCTCCTTCTCCTTCTTCTGCTTCTTCTGATTCACCCTCCAGACTTCACCTTCTCCTTCTCCTTCTTCTGCTTCTTCTGATTCACCCTCCAGACTTCACCTTCTCCTTCTCCTTCTTCTACTTCTTCTGATTAGCCCCCAGACTTCACCTTCTCCTTCTCCTACTTCTACTTCTTCTGATTCACCCTCCAGTCTTCACCTTCTCCTTCTGCTTCTTCTGCTTCTTCTGCTTCACCCTCCAGACTTCACCTTCTCCTTCTCTTTCTTCTGCTTCTTCTGATTCACCCTCCAGACTTCACCTTCTCCTTCTCCTTCTTCTGATTCTTCTGATTCACCCTCCAGACTTCAACTTCTCCTTCTCCTTCTTCTGATTCACCCTCCTGACTTCACCTTCTCCTTCTCCTTCTTCTACTTCTTCTGATTCACCCTCCTGACTTCACCTTCTACTTCTCCTTCTTCTACTTCTTCTGCTTCACCCTCCAGACTTCACCTTCTCCTTCTCCTTCTTCTACTTCTTCTGATTCACCCTCCAGACTTCTCCTTCCGCTTCTCCTTCTCCTTCTTCTGCTTCTTCTGATTCACCCTCCAGACTTCACCTTCTCCTTCTCCTTATTCTGCTTCTTCTGATTCACCCTCCAGACTTCATCTTCTCCTTCTCCTTCTTCTGCTTCTTCTGATTCAACCTCCAGACTTCACCTTCTCCTTCTCCTTATTCTGCTTCTTCTGATTCACCCTCCAGACTTCACCTTCTCCTTCTCCTTCTTCTGCTTCTTCTGCTTCACCCTCCAGACTTCACCTTCTCCTTCTCCTTCTTCTACTTCTTCTGATTCACCCTCCAGACTTCATCTTCTCCTTCTCCTTCTTCTGCTTCTTCTGATTCACCCTCCAGACTTCACCTTCTCCTTCTCCTTCTTCTGCTTCTTCTGATTCACCCTCCAGACTTCACCTTCTCCTTCTCCTTCTTCTAGTTCTTCTGATTCACCCTCCAGACTTCACCTTCTCCTTCTCCTTCTTCTACTTCTTCTGATTCACCCTCCAGACTTCACCTTCTCCTTCTCCTTCTTCTGCTTCTTCTGATTCACCCTCCAGACTTCACCTTCTCCTTCTCCTTCTTCTGCTTCTTCTGATTCACCCTCCAGACTTCACCTTCTCCTTCTCCTTCTTCTGCTTCTTCTGATTCACCCTTCAGTATTCACCTTCTCCTTCTCCTTCTTCTGCTTCTTCTGATTCACCCTCCAGACTTCACCTTCTCCTTCTTCTACTTCTTCTGATTCACCCTCCAGACTTCACCTTCTCCTTCTCCTTCTTCTGCTTCTTCTGATTCACCCTTCAGTATTCACCTTCTCCTTCTCCTTCTTCTGCTTCTTCTGATTCACCCTCCAGACTTCACCTTCTCCTTCTTCTACTTCTTCTGATTCACCCTCTAGACTTCATCTGCTCCTTCTCCTTCTTCTGCTTCTTCTGATTCACCCTCCAGACTTCACCTTCTCCTTCTCCTTCTTCTGCTTCTTCTGATTCATCCTCCAGACATCACCTTCTCCTTCTCCTTCTTCTGCTTCTTCTGATTCACCCTCCAGACTTCAACTTCTCCTTCTCCTTCTTCTGCTTCTTCTGATTCACCCTCCAGACTTCACCTTCTCCTTCTCCTTCTTCTACTTCTTCTGATTAGCCCCCAGACTTCACCTTCTCCTTCTCCTGCTTCTACTTCTTCTGATTCACCCTCCAGTCTTCACCTTCTCCTTCTGCTTCTTCTGCTTCTTCTGCTTCACCCTCCAGACTTCACCTTCTCCTTCTCTTTCTTCTGCTTCTTCTGATTCACCCTCCAGACTTCACCTTCTCCTTCTCCTTCTTCTGATTCTTCTGATTCACCCTCCAGACTTCAACTTCTCCTTCTCCTTCTTCTGATTCACCCTCCTGACTTCACCTGCTCCTTCTCCTTCTTCTACTTCTTCTGATTCACCCTCCTGACTTCACCTTCTACTTCTCCTTCTTCTACTACTTCTGCTTCACCCTCCAGACTTCACCTTCTCCTTCTCCTTCTTCTACTTCTTCTGATTCACCCTCCAGACTTCTCCTTCCGCTTCTCCTTCTCCTTCTTCTGCTTCTTCTGATTCACCCTCCAGACTTCACCTTCTCCTTCTCCTTATTCTGCTTCTTCTGATTCACCCTCCAGACTTCATCTTCTCCTTCTCCTTCTTCTGCTTCTTCTGATTCAACCTCCAGACTTCACCTTCTCCTTCTCCTTATTCTGCTTCTTCTGATTCACCCTCCAGACTTCACCTTCTCCTTCTCCTTCTTCTGCTTCTTCTGCTTCACCATCCAGACTTCACCTTCTCCTTCTCCTTCTTCTACTTCTTCTGATTCACCCTCCAGACTTCATCTTCTCCTTCTCCTTCTTCTGCTTCTTCTGATTCACCCTCCAGACTTCACCTTCTCCTTCTCCTTCTTCTGCTTCTTCTGATTCACCCTCCAGACTTCACCTTCTCCTTCTCCTTCTTCTAGTTCTTCTGATTCACCCTCCAGACTTCACCTTCTCCTTCTCCTTCTTCTACTTCTTCTGATTCACCCTCCAGACTTCACCTTCTCCTTCTCCTTCTTCTGCTTCTTCTGATTCACCCTCCAGACTTCACCTTCTCCTTCTCCTTCTTCTGCTTCTTCTGCTTCACCCTCCAGACTTCACCTTCTCCTTCTCCTTCTTCTGCTTCTTCTGATTCACCCTTCAGTATTCACCTTCTCCTTCTCCTTCTTCTGCTTCTTCTGATTCACCCTCCAGACTTCACCTTCTCCTTCTTCTACTTCTTCTGATTCACCCTCTAGACTTCATCTGCTCCTTCTCCTTCTTCTGCTTCTTCTGATTCACCCTCCAGACTTCACCTTCTCCTTCTCCTTCTTCTGCTTCTTCTGATTCATCCTCCAGACATCACCTTCTCCTTCTCCTTCTTCTGCTTCTTCTGATTCACCCTCCAGACTTCAACTTCTCCTTCTCCTTCTTCTGCTTCTTCTGATTCACCCTCCAGACTTCACCTTCTCCTTCTCCTTCTTCTACTTCTTCTGATTCACCCTCCAGACTTCACCTTCTGCTTCTCCTTCTTCTACTTCTTCTGCTTCTCCCTCCGGACATCACCTTCTCCTTCTCCTTCTTCTGCTTCTTCTGATTCACCCTCCAGATTTCACCTTCTCCTTCTCCTTCTTCTACTTCTTCAGATTCACCCTCCAGACTTCACCTTCTCCTTATCCTTCTTCTACTTCTTCTGATTCACCCTCCAGACTTCACCTTCTACTTCTCCTTCTTCTACTTCTTCTGATTCACCCTCCTGACTTCACCTTCTCCTTCTCCTTCTTCTGCTTCTTCTGCTTAACCCTCCAGACTTCACCTTCTCCTTCTCCTTCTTCTGCTTCTTCTGCTTCACCCTCCAGACTTCACCTTCTCCTTCTCCTTATTCTGCTTCTTCTGCTTCACCCTCCAGACTTCCCCTTCTCCTTCTCCTTCTTCTGCTTCTTCTGCTTCACCCTCCTGACTTCACCTTCTCCTTCTCCTTCTTCTACTTCTTCTGCTTCACCTCCCTGACTTCACCTTCTCCTTCTCCTTCTTCTGCTTCTTCTGCTTCACCCTCCAGACTTCACCTTCTCCTTCTCCTTCTTCTGCTTCTTCTGCTTCGCCCTCCAGACTTCACCTTCTCCTTCTCCTTCTTCTGCTTCTTCTGCTTCACCCTCCAGACTTCACCTTCTCCTTCTCCTTCTTCTGCTTCTTCTGCTGCGCCCTCCAGACTTAACCTTCTCCTTCTCCTTCTTCTGCTTCTACTGCTTCACCCTCCAGACTTCACCTTCTCCTTCTCCTTCTTCTGCTTCTTCTGCTGCGCCCTCCAGACTTCACCTTCTCCTTCTCCTTCTTCTGCTTCTTCTGCTTCACCCTCCTGACTTCAACTTCTCCTTGTCCTTCTTCTACTTCTTCTGCTTCACCCCCCTGACTTCACCTTCTCCTTCTCCTTCTTCTGCTTCTTCTGATTCACCCTTCTAACTTCACCTTCTCCTTCTCCTTCTTCTGCTTCTTCTGATTCACCCTCCTGACTTCACCTTCTCCTTCTCCTTCTTCTGCTTCTTCTGATTCACCCTCCAGACTTCACTTTCTCCTTCTCCTTCTTCTGCTTCTTCTGATTCACCCGCCAGACTTCAACTTCTCCTTCTCCTTCTTCTGCTTCTTCTGATGCACCCTCCAGACCTCACCTTCTCCTTCTCCTTCTTCTACTTCTTCTGATTCACCCTCCAGACTTCATCTTCTCCTTCTCCTTCTTCTGCTTCTTCAGATTCACCCTCCAGACTTCACCTTCTCCTTCTCCTTCTTCTGCTTCTTCTGATTCACCCTCCAGACTTCACCTTCTCCTTCTCCTTCTTCTACTTCTTCTGATTCACCCTCCAGACTTCACCTTCTCCTTCTCCTTCTTCTACTTCTTCTGTTTCACCCTCCAGTCTTCACCTTCTCCTTCTCCTTCTTCTGCTTCTTCTGCTTCACCCTCCAGACTTCAACTTCTCCTTCTCTTTCTTCTCCTTCTTCTGATTCACCCTCCAGACTTCACCTTCTCCTTCTCCTTCTTCTGATTCTTCTGATTCACCGTCCTGACTTCACCTTCTCCTTCTCCTTCTTCTACCTCTTCTGATTCACCCTCCTGACGTCAACTTTTCCTTCTCCTTCTTCTGCTTCTTCTGATTCACCCTCCAGACTTCACCTTCTCCTTCTCCTTCTTCTGCTTCTTCTGATTCACCCTTCAGTATTCACCTTCTCCTTCTCCTTCTTCTGCTTCTTCTGATTCACCCTCCAGACTTCACCTTCTCCTTCTTCTACTTCTTCTGATTCACCCTCTAGACTTCATCTGCTCCTTCTCCTTCTTCTGCTTCTTCTGATTCACCCTCCAGACTTCACCTTCTCCTTCTCCTTCTTCTGCTTCTTCTGATTCATCCTCCAGACATCACCTTCTCCTTCTCCTTCTTCTGCTTCTTCTGATTCACCCTCCAGACTTCAACTTCTCCTTCTCCTTCTTCTGCTTCTTCTGATTCACCCTCCAGACTTCACCTTCTCCTTCTCCTTCTTCTACTTCTTCTGATTCACCCTCCAGACTTCACCTTCTGCTTCTCCTTCTTCTACTTCTTCTGCTTCTCCCTCCGGACATCACCTTCTCCTTCTCCTTCTTCTGCTTCTTCTGATTCACCCTCCAGATTTCACCTTCTCCTTCTCCTTCTTCTACTTCTTCAGATTCACCCTCCAGACTTCACCTTCTCCTTATCCTTCTTCTACTTCTTCTGATTCACCCTCCAGACTTCACCTTCTACTTCTCCTTCTTCTACTTCTTCTGATTCACCCTCCTGACTTCACCTTCTCCTTCTCCTTCTTCTGCTTCTTCTGCTTAACCCTCCAGACTTCACCTTCTCCTTCTCCTTCTTCTGCTTCTTCTGCTTCACCCTCCAGACTTCACCTTCTCCTTCTCCTTATTCTGCTTCTTCTGCTTCACCCTCCAGACTTCCCCTTCTCCTTCTCCTTCTTCTGCTTCTTCTGCTTCACCCTCCTGACTTCACCTTCTCCTTCTCCTTCTTCTACTTCTTCTGCTTCACCTCCCTGACTTCACCTTCTCCTTCTCCTTCTTCTGCTTCTTCTGCTTCACCCTCCAGACTTCACCTTCTCCTTCTCCTTCTTCTGCTTCTTCTGCTTCGCCCTCCAGACTTCACCTTCTCCTTCTCCTTCTTCTGCTTCTTCTGCTTCACCCTCCAGACTTCACCTTCTCCTTCTCCTTCTTCTGCTTCTTCTGCTGCGCCCTCCAGACTTAACCTTCTCCTTCTCCTTCTTCTGCTTCTACTGCTTCACCCTCCAGACTTCACCTTCTCCTTCTCCTTCTTCTGCTTCTTCTGCTGCGCCCTCCAGACTTCACCTTCTCCTTCTCCTTCTTCTGCTTCTTCTGCTTCACCCTCCTGACTTCAACTTCTCCTTGTCCTTCTTCTACTTCTTCTGCTTCACCCCCCTGACTTCACCTTCTCCTTCTCCTTCTTCTGCTTCTTCTGCTTCACCCTTCTAACTTCACCTTCTCCTTCTCCTTCTTCTGCTTCTTCTGATTCACCCTCCTGACTTCACCTTCTCCTTCTCCTTCTTCTGCTTCTTCTGATTCACCCTCCAGACTTCACTTTCTCCTTCTCCTTCTTCTGCTTCTTCTGATTCACCCGCCAGACTTCAACTTCTCCTTCTCCTTCTTCTGCTTCTTCTGATGCACCCTCCAGACCTCACCTTCTCCTTCTCCTTCTTCTACTTCTTCTGATTCACCCTCCAGACTTCATCTTCTCCTTCTCCTTCTTCTGCTTCTTCAGATTCACCCTCCAGACTTCACCTTCTCCTTCTCCTTCTTCTGCTTCTTCTGATTCACCCTCCAGACTTCACCTTCTCCTTCTCCTTCTTCTACTTCTTCTGATTCACCCTCCAGACTTCACCTTCTCCTTCTCCTTCTTCTACTTCTTCTGTTTCACCCTCCAGTCTTCACCTTCTCCTTCTCCTTCTTCTGCTTCTTCTGCTTCACCCTCCAGACTTCAACTTCTCCTTCTCTTTCTTCTCCTTCTTCTGATTCACCCTCCAGACTTCACCTTCTCCTTCTCCTTCTTCTGATTCTTCTGATTCACCCTCCAGACTTCACCTTCTCCTTCTCCTTCTTCTGCTTCTTCTGATTCACCGTCCTGACTTCACCTTCTCCTTCTCCTTCTTCTACCTCTTCTGATTCACCCTCCTGACGTCAACTTTTCCTTCTCCTTCTTCTACTTCTTCTGCTTCACCCTCCAGACTTCACCTTCTCCTTCTCCTTCTTCTGCTTCTTCTGATTCACCCTCCAGACTTCAACTTCTCCTTCTCCTTCTTCTGCTTCTTCTGATTCACCCTCCAGACCTCACCTTCTCCTTCTCCTTCTTCTACTTCTTCTGATTCACCCTCCAGACTTCATCTTCTCCTTCTCCTTCTTCTGCTTCTTCAGATTCACCCTCCAGACTTCACCTTCTCCTTCTCCTTCTTCTGCTTCTTCTGATTTACACTCCAGACTTCACCTTCTCCTTCTCCTACTTCTGCTTCTTCTGCTTCACTCTCCAGACTTCACCTTCTCCTTCTCCTTCTTCTGCTTCTTCTGCTTCACCCTCCTGACTTCACCTTCTCCTTCTCCTTCTTCTACTTCTTCTGATTCACCCTCCAGACTTCACCTTCTCCTTCTCCTTCTTCTGCTTCTTCTGCTTCACCCTCCAGACTTCACCTTCTCCTTCTCCTTCTTCTGCTTCTTCTGCTTCGCCCTCCAGACTTCACCTTCTCCTTCTCCTTCTTCTGCTTCTTCTGCTTCACCCTCCAGACTTCACCTTCTCCTTCTCCTTCTTCTGCTTCTTCTGCTTCACCCTCCTGACTTCACCTTCTCCTTCTCCTTCTTCTACTTCTTCTGATTCACCCTCCAGACTTCACCTTCAGCTTCTCCTTTTTCTGCTTCTTCTGCTTCACCCTCCAGACTTCACCTTCTCCTTTTCCTTCTTCTGCTTCTTCTGCTGCGGCCTCCAGACTTCACCTTCTCCTTCTCCTTCTTCTGCTTCTTCTGCTTCACCCTCCTGACTTCACCTTCTCCTTCTCCTTCTTTTACTTCTTCTGCTTCACCCCCCTGACTTCACCTTCTCCGTCTCCTTCTTCTGCTTCTCCTGATTCACCCTCCTAACTTCACCTTCTCCTTCTCCTTCTTCTGCTTCTTCTGATTCACCCTCCTGACTTCACCTTCTCCTTCTCCTTCTTCTGCTTCTTCTGATTCACCCTCCAGACTTCACCTTCTCCTTCTTCTTCTTCTGCTTCTTCTGATTCACCCTCCAGACTTCACCATCTCCTTCTCCTTCTTCTGCTTCTTCTGATTCACCCTCCAGACCTCACCTTCTCCTTCTCCTTCTTCTACTTCTTCTGATTCACCTCCAGATTTCATCTTCTCCTTCTCCTTCTTCTGCTTCTTCTGATTCACCCTCCAGACTTCACCTTCTCCTTCTCCTTCTTCTACTTCTTCTGATTCACCCTCCAGACTTCACCTTCTCCTTCTCCTTCTTCTACATCTTCTGATTTACCCTCCAGTCTTCACCTTCGCCTTCTCCTTCTTTGGCTTCTTCTGCTTCACCCTCCAGACTTCACCTTCTCCTTCTCCTTCTTCTGATTCTTCTGCTTCACCCTCCAGACTTCACCTTCTCCTTCTCCTTCTTCTGATTCTTCTGATTCACCCTCCAGACTTCACCTTCTCCTTTCTCCTTCTTCTGCTTCTTCTGATTCACCCTCCTGACTTCACCTTCTCCTTCTCCTTCTTCTACTTCTTCTGCTTCACCCTCCAGACTTCAACTTCTCCTTCTCCTTCTTCTACTTCTTCTGATTCACCCTCCAGACTTCACCTTCTCCTTCTCCTTCTTCTGCTTCTTCTGATTCACAATCCAGACTTCACCTTCTCCTTCTCCTTCTTCTGCTTCTTCTGATTCACCCTCCTGACTTCACCTTCTCCTTCTCCTTCTTCTGCTTCTTCTGATTCACCCTCCAGACTTCACCTTCTCCTTCTCCTTCTTCTACTTCTTCTGATTCACCCTCCAAACTTCACCTTCTCCTTCTCCTTCTTCTGCTTCTTCTGATTCACCCTCCAGACTTCACCTTCTCCGTCTCCTTCTTCTGCTTCTTCTGATTCACCCTCCAGACTTCACCTTCTCCTTCTCCTTCTTCTGCTTCTTCTGATTCACCCTCCAGACTTCACCTTCTCCTTCTCCTTCTTCTGCTTCTTCTGATTCACCCTCCAGACTTCACCTTCTCCTTCTCCTTCTTCTACTTCTTCTGATTCACGCGCCAGACTTCACCTTCTCCTTCTCCTTCTTCTGCATCTTCTGATTCACCCTCCAGACTTCACCTTCTCCTTCTCCTTCGTCCACTTCTTCTGATTCACCCTCGAGACTATAACTTCTCCTTCTCCTTCTTCTACTTCTTCTGATTCACACTAACGACTTCACCTTCTCCTTCTCCTTCTTCTGCTTCTTCTGATTCACCCTCCAGACTTCACCTTCTCCTTCTCCTTCTTCTACTTCTTCCGATTCACCCTCCAGACTTCACCTTCTCCTTCTCCTTCTTCTACTTCTTCTGATTCACCCTCCAGACTTCACCTTCTCCTTCTCCTTCTTCTACTTTTTCTGCTTCTCCCTCCAGACTTCACCTTCTCCTTCTTCTGCTTCTTCTGCTTCACCCTCCAGACTTCACCTTCTCCTTCTCTTTCTTCTGCTTCTTCTGATTCACCCTCCAGACTTCACCTTCTCCTTCTCCTTCTTCTGATTCTTCTGATTCACCCTCCAGAGTTCACCTTCTCCTTCTCCTTCTTCTGCTTCTTCTGATTCACCCTCCTGACTTCACCTTCTCCTTCTCCTTCTTCTACTTCTTCTGATTCACCCTCCTGACTTCACCTTCTCCTTCTCCTTCTTCTACTTCTTCTGCTTCACCCTCCAGACTTCACCTTCTCCTTCTTCTACTTCTTCTGATTCACCCTCCAGACTTCACCTTCTCCTTCTCCTTCGTCTGCTTCTTCTGATTCACCCTCCAGACTTCACCTTCTCCTTCTCCTTCTTCTGCTTCTTCTGATTAACCCTCCTGACTTCACCTTTTCCTTCTCCTTCTTTTGCTTCTTCTGATTCACCCTCCAGACTTCACCTTCTCCTTCTCCTTCTTCTACTTCTTCTGATTCACCCTCCAGACTTCACCTTCTCCTTCTACTTCTTCTGCTTCTTCTGATTCACCCTCCAGACTTCATCTTCTCCTTCTCCTTCTTCTGCTTCTTCTGATTCACCCTCCAGACTTCACCTTCTCCTTCTCCTTCTTCTGCTTCTTCTGATTCACCCTCCAGACTTCACCTTCTCCTTCTCCTTCTTCTGCTTCTTCTGATTCACCCTCCAGACTTCACCTTCTCCTTCTTCTACTTCTTCTGATTCACCCGCCAGACTTCACCTTCTCCTTCTCCTTCTTCTGCTTCTTCTGATTCACCCTCCAGACTTCACCTTCTCCTTCTCCTTCGTCTACTTCTTCTGATTCACCCTCCAGACTACACCTTCTCCTTCTCCTTCTTCTACTTCTTCTGATTCACCCTAACGACTTCACCTTCTCCTTCTCCTTCTTCTGCTTCTTCTGTTTCACCCTCCAGACTTCACCTTCTCCTTCTCCTTCTTCTACTTCTTCTGATTCACCCTCCAGACTTCACCTTCTCCTTCTCCTTCTTCTACTTCTTCTGATTCACCCTCCAGACTTCACCTTCTCCTTCTCCTTCTTCTACTTCTTCTGCTTCTCCCTCAATACTTCACCTTCTCCTCCTCCTTCTTCTGCTTCTTCTGATTCACCCTCCAGACTTCACCTTCTCCTTCTCCTTCTTCTGCTTCTTCTGACTCACCCTCCTGACTTCACCTTCTCCTTCTACTTCTTCTGCTTCTTCTGATTCACCCTCCAGACTTCACCTTCTCCTTCTCCTTCTTCTACTTCTTCTGATTCACCCTCCAGACTTCACCTTCTCCTTCTCCTTCTTCTACTTCTTCTGCTTCACCCTCCAGACTTCACCTTCTCCTTCTCCTTCTTCTACTTCTTCTGATTCACCCTCCAGACTTCACCTTCTCCTTCTCCTTCTTCTGCTTCTTCTGATTCACCCTCCAGACTTCACCTTCTCCTTCTCCTTCTTCTGCTTCTTCTGATTAACCCTCCTGACTTCACCTTTTCCTTCTCCTTCTTTTGCTTCTTCTGATTCACCCTCCAGACTTCACCTTCTCCTTCTCCTTCTTCTACTTCTTCTGATTCACCCTCCAGACTTCACCTTCTCCTTCTACTTCTTCTGCTTCTTCTGATTCACCCTCCAGACTTCACCTTCTCCTTCTCCTTCTTCTGCTTCTTCTGATTCACCATCCAGACTCCACCTTCTCCTTCTCCTTCTTCTGCTTCTTCTGATTCACCCTCCAGACTTCACCTTCTCCTTCTCCTTCTTCTGCTTCTTCTGATTCACCCTCCAGACTTCACCTTCTCCTTCTCCTTCTTCTACTTCTTCTGATTCACCCGCCAGACTTCACCTTCTCCTTCTCCTTCTTGTGCTTCTTCTGATTCACCCTCCAGACTTCACCTTCTCCTTCTCCTTCGTCTACTTCTTCTGATTCACCCTCCAGACTACACCTTCTCCTTCTCCTTCTTCTACTTCTTCTGATTCACCCTAACGACTTCACCTTCTCCTTCTCCTTCTTCTGCTTCTTCTGTTTCACCCTCCAGACTTCACCTTCTCCTTCTCCTTCTTCTACTTCTTCTGATTCACCCTCCAGACTTCACCTTCTCCTTCTCCTTCTTCTACTTCTTCTGATTCACCCTCCAGACTTCACCTTCTCCTTCTCCTTCTTCTACTTCTTCTGCTTCTCCCTCAATACTTCACCTTCTCCTCCTCCTTCTTCTGCTTCTTCTGATTCACCCTCCAGACTTCACCTTCTCCTTCTCCTTCTTCTGCTTCTTCTGATTCACCCTCCTGACTTCACCTTCTCCTTCTGCTTCTTCTGCTTCTTCTGATTCACCCTCCAGACATCACCTTCTCCTTCTCCTTCTTCTACTTCTTCTGATTCACCCTCCAGACTTTACCTTCTCCTTCTACTTCTCCTGCTTCTTCTGATTCACCCTCCAGACTTCACCTTCTCCTTCTCCTTCTTCTACTTCTTCTGATTCACCCTCCAGACTTCACCTTCTCCTTCTCCTTCTTCTACTTCTTCTGATTCACGCTCCAGACTTCACCTTCTCCTTCTCCTTCTTCTACTTCTTCTGATTCACCCTCCTGACTTCACTTCCTCCTTCTCCTTCTTCTGCTTCTTCTGCTTCACCCTCCAGACTTCACCTTCTCCTTCTCCTTCTTCTGCTTCTTCTGCTTCACTCTCCAGACTTCACCTTCTCCTTCTCCTTCTTCTGCTTCTTCTGCTTCACCCTCCTGACTTCACCTTCTCCTTCTCCTTCTTCTACTTCTTCTGATTCACCCTCCAGACTTCACCTTCTCCTTCTCCTTCTTCTGCTTCACCCTCCAGACTTCACCTTCTCCTTTTCCTTCTTCTGCTTCTTCTGCTTCGCCCTCCAGACTTCACCTTCTCTTTCTCCTTCTTCTGCTTCTTCTGCTTCACCCTCCAGACTTCACCTTCTCCTTCTCCTTCTTCTGCTTCTTCTGCTTCACCCTCCTGACTTCACCTTCTCCTTCTCCTTCTTCTACTTCTTTTGATTCACCCTCCAGACTTCACCTTCAGCTTCTCCTTCTTCTGCTTCTTCTGCTTCACCCTCCAGACTTCACCTTCTCCTTCTCCTTCTTCTGCTTCTTCTGCTGCGCCCTCCAGACTTCACCTTCTCCTTCTCCTTCTTCTGCTTCTTCTGCTTCACCCTCCTGACTTCACCTTCTCCTTCTCCTTCTTCTACTTCTTCTGCTTCTCCCCCCTGACTTCACCTTCTCCGTCTCCTTCTTCTGCTTCTCCTGATTCACCCTCCTAACTTCACCTTCTCCTTCTCCTTCTTCTGCTTCTTCTGATTCACCCTCCTGACTTCACCTTCTCCTTCTCCTTCTTCTGCTTCTTCTGATTCACCCTCCAGACTTCACCTTCTCCTTCTTCTTCTTCTGCTTCTTCTGATTCACCCTCCAGACTTCACCATCTCCTTCTCCTTCTTCTGCTTCTTCTGATTCACCCTCCAGACCTCACCTTCTCCTTCTCCTTCTTCTACTTCTTCTGATTCACCCTCCAGATTTCATCTTCTCCTTCTCCTTCTTCTGCTTCTTCTGATTCACCCTCCAGACTTCACCTTCTCCTTCTCCTTCTTCTACTTCTTCTGATTCACCCTCCAGACTTCATCTTCTCCTTCTCCTTCTTCTGCTTCTTCTGATTCACCCTCCAGACTTCACCTTCTCCTTCTCCTTCTTCTGCTTCTTCTGATTCACCCTCCAGACTTCACCTTCTCCTTCTCCTTCTTCTACTTCTTCTGATTCACCCTCCAGACTTCACCTTCTCCTTCTCCTTCTTCTACTTCTTCTGATTCACCCTCCAGACTTCACCTTCTCCTTCTCCTTCTTCTGCTTCTTCTGATTCACCCTCCAGACTTCACCTTCTCCTTCTCCTTCTTCTGCTTCTTCTGATTCACCCTCCAGACTTCACCTTCTCCTTCTCCTTCTTCTGCTTCTTCTGATTCACCCTTCAGTATTCACCTTCTCCTTCTCCTTCTTCTGCTTCTTCTGATTCACCCTCCAGACTTCACCTTCTCCTTCTTCTACTTCTTCTGATTCACCCTCCAGACTTCATCTGCTCCTTCTCCTTCTTCTGCTTCTTCTGATTCACCCTCCAGACTTCACCTTCTCCTTCTTCTGCTTCTTCTGATTCATCCTCCAGACTTCGCCTTCTCCTTCTCCTTCTTCTACTTCTTCTGATTCACCCTCCAGACATCACCTTCTCCTTCTCCTTCTTCTACTTCTTCTGATTCACCCTCCAGTCTTCACCATCTCCTTCTCCTTCTTCTGCTTCTTCTGATTCACCCTCCAGACTTCACCTTCTCCTTCTACTTCTTCTGCTTCTTCTGATTCACCCTCCAGACTTCACCTTCTCCTTCTCCTTCTTCTGCTTCTTCTGATTCACCCTCCAGACTTCACCTTCTCCTTCTCCTTCTCCTTCTTCTGCTTCTTCTGATTCACCCTCCAGACTTCAACTTCTCCTTCTCCTTCTTCTGCTTCTTCTGATTCACCCTCCAGACTTCACCTTCTCCTTCTCCTTCTTCTGCTTCTTCTGCTTCGCCCTCCAGACTTCACCTTCTCCTTCTCCTTCTTCTGCTTCTTCTGCTTCACCCTCCAGACTTCACCTTCTCCTTCTCCTTCTTCTGCTTCTTCTGCTTCACCCTCCTGACTTCACCTTCTCCTTCTCCTTCTTCTACTTCTTTTGATTCACCCTCCTGACTTCACCTTCAGCTTCTCCTTCTTCTGCTTCTTCTGCTTCACCCTCCAGACTTCACCTTCTCCTTCTCCTTCTTCTGCTTCTTCTGCTGCGCCCTCCAGACTTCACCTTCTCCTTCTCCTTCTTCTGCTTCTTCTGCTTCACCCTCCTGACTTCACCTTCTCCTTCTCCTTCTTCTACTTCTTCTGCTTCACCCCCCTGACTTCACCTTCTCCGTCTCCTTCTTCTGCTTCTCCTGATTCACCCTCCTAACTTCACCTTCTCCTTCTCCTTCTTCTGCTTCTTCTGATTCACCCTCCAGACTTCACCTTCTCCTTCTTCTTCTTCTGCTTCTTCTGATTCACCCTCCAGACTTCACCATCTCCTTCTCCTTCTTCTGCTTCTTCTGATTCACCCTCCAGACCTCACCTTCTCCTTCTCCTTCTTCTACTTCTTCTGATTCACCCTCCAGATTTCATCTTCTCCTTCTCCTTCTTCTGCTTCTTCTGATTCACCCTCCAGACTTCACCTTCTCCTTCTCCTTCTTCTACTTCTTCTGATTCACCCTCCAGACTTCACCTTCTCCTTCTCCTTCTTCTACAGCTTCTGATTTACCCTCCAGTCTTCACCTTCCCCTTCTCCTTCTTCTGCTTCTTCTGCTTCACTCTCCAGACTTCACCTTCTCCTTCTCTTTCTTCTGCTTCTTCTGATTCACCCTCCAGACTTCACCTTCTCCTTCTCCTTCTTCTGATTCTTCTGATTCACCCTCCAGACTTCACCTTCTCCTTTCACCTTCTTCTGCTTCTTCTGATTCACCCTCCTGACTTCACCTTCTCCTTCTCCTTCTTCTACTTCTTCTGCTTCACCCTCCAGACTTCTACTTCTCCTTCTCCTTCTTCTACTTCTTCTGATTCACCCTCCAGACTTCACCTTCTCCTTCTCCTTCTTCTGATTCACCCTCCTGACTTCACCTTCTCCTTCTCCTTCTTCTACTTCTTCTGATTCACCCTCCTGACTTCACCTTCTACTTCTCCTTCTTCTACTTCTTCTGCTTCACCCTCCAGACTTCACCTTCTCCTTCTCCTTCTTCTACTTCTTCTGATTCACCCTCCAGACTTCACCTTCCGCTTCTCCTTCTCCTTCTTCTGCTTCTTCTGATTCACCCTCCAGACTTCACTTTCTCCTTCTCCTTATTCTGCTTCTTCTGATTCACCCTCCAGACTTCATCTTCTCCTTCTCCTTCTTCTGCTTCTTCTGATTCAACCTCCAGACTTCACCTTCTCCTTCTCCTTATTCTGCTTCTTCTGATTCACCCTCCAGACTTCACCTTCTCCTTCTCCTTCTTCTGCTTCTTCTGATTCACCCTCCAGACTTCACCTTCTCCTTCTCCTTCTTCTACTTCTTCTGATTCACCTTCCAGACTTCATCTTCTCCTTCTCCTTCTTCTGCTTCTTCTGATTCACCCTCCAGACTTCACCTTCTCCTTCTCCTTCTTCTGCTTCTTCTGATTCACCCTCCAGACTTCACCTTCTCCTTCTCCTTCTTCTACTTCTTCTGATTCACCCTCCAGACTTCACCTTCTCCTTCTCCTTCTTCTGCTTCTTCTGATTCACCCTCCAGACTTCACCTTCTCCTTCTCCTTCTTCTGCTTCTTCTGATTCACCCTCCAGACTTCACCTTCTCCTTCTCCTTCTTCTGCTTCTTCTGATTCACCCTTCAGTATTCACCTTCTCCTTCTCCTTCTTCTGCTTCTTCTGATTCACCCTCCAGACTTCACCTTCTCCTTCTTCTACTTCTTCTGATTCACCCTCCAGACTTCATCTGCTCCTTCTCCTTCTTCTGCTTCTTCTGATTCACCCTCCAGACTTCACCTTCTCCTTCTCCTTCTTCTGCTTCTTCTGATTCATCCTCCAGACTTCGCCTTCTCCATCCCCTTCTTCTACTTCTTCTGATTCACCCTCCAGACATCACCTTCTCCTTCTCCTTCTTCTACTTCTTCTGATTCACCCTCCAGTCTTCACCATCTCCTTCTCCTTCTTCTGCTTCTTCTGATTCACCCTCCAGACTTCACCTTCTCCTTCTCCTTCTTCTGCTTCTTCTGATTCACCCTCCTGACTTCACCTTCTCCTTCTCCTTCTTCTGCTTCTTCTGATTCACCCTCCAGACTTCACCTTCTCCTTCTCCTTCTTCTACTTCTTCTGATTCACCCTCCAGACTTCACCTTCTCCTTCTACTTCTTCTGCTTCTTCTGATTCACCCTCCAGACTTCACCTTCTCCTTCTCCTTCTTCTGCTTCTTCTGATTCACCCTCCAGACATCACCTTCTCCTTCTCCTTCTTCTGCTTCTTCTGATTCAACCTCCAGACTTCACCTTCTCCTTCTCCTTATTCTGCTTCTTCTGATTCACCCTCCAGACTTCACCTTCTCCTTCTCCTTCTTCTGCTTCTTCTGATTCACCCTCCAGACTTCACCTTCTCCTTCTCCTTCTTCTACTTCTTCTGATTCACCCTCCAGACTTCATCTTCTCCTTCTCCTTCTTCTGCTTCTTCTGATTCACCCTCCAGACTTCACCTTCTCCTTCTCCTTCTTCTGCTTCTTCTGATTCACCCTCCAGACTTCACCTTCTCCTTCTCCTTCTTCTACTTCTTCTGATTCACCCTCCAGACTTCACCTTCTCCTTCTCCTTCTTCTGCTTCTTCTGATTCACCCTCCAGACTTCACCTTCTCCTTCTCCTTCTTCTGCTTCTTCTGATTCACCCTCCAGACTTCACCTTCTCCTTCTCCTTCTTCTGCTTCTTCTGATTCACCCTTCAGTATTCACCTTCTCCTTCTCCTTCTTCTGCTTCTTCTGATTCACCCTCCAGACTTCACCTTCTCCTTCTTCTACTTCTTCTGATTCACCCTCCAGACTTCATCTGCTCCTTCTCCTTCTTCTGCTTCTTCTGATTCACCCTCCAGACTTCACCTTCTCCTTCTCCTTCTTCTGCTTCTTCTGATTCATCCTCCAGACTTCGCCTTCTCCATCTCCTTCTTCTACTTCTTCTGATTCACCCTCCAGACATCACCTTCTCCTTCTCCTTCTTCTACTTCTTCTGATTCACCCTCCAGTCTTCACCATCTCCTTCTCCTTCTTCTGCTTCTTCTGATTCACCCTCCAGACTTCACCTTCTCCTTCTCCTTCTTCTGCTTCTTCTGATTCACCCTCCTGACTTCACCTTCTCCTTCTCCTTCTTCTGCTTCTTCTGATTCACCCTCCAGACTTCACCTTCTCCTTCTCCTTCTTCTACTTCTTCTGATTCACCCTCCAGACTTCACCTTCTCCTTCTACTTCTTCTGCTTCTTCTGATTCACCCTCCAGACTTCACCTTCTCCTTCTCCTTCTTCTGCTTCTTCTGATTCACCCTCCAGACATCACCTTCTCCTTCTCCTTCTTCTGCTTCTTCTGATTCACCCTCCAGACTTCAACTTCTCCTTCTCCTTCTTCTGCTTCTTCTGATTCACCCTCCAGACTTCACCTTCTCCTTCTCCTTCTTCTACTTCTTCTGATTCACCCTCCAGACTTCACCTTCTCCTTCTCCTTCTTTTGCTTCTTCTGATTCACCCTCCAGACTTCACCTTTTCCTTCTCCTTCGTCTACTTCTTCTGATTCACCCTCCAGACTACACCTTCTCCTTCTCCTTCTTCTACTTCTTCTGATTCACCCTCCAGACTTCACCTTCTCCTTCTCCTTCTTCTACTTCTTCTGATTCACCCTCCAGACTTCACCTTCTGCTTCTCCTTCTTCTACTTCTTCTGCTTCTCCCTCCGGACTTCACCTTCTCCTTCTCCTTCTTCTGCTTCTTCTGATTCACCCTCCAGATTTCACCTTCTCCTTCTCCTTCTTCTACTTCTTCAGATTCACCCTCCAGACTTCACCTTCTCCTTATCCTTCTTCTACTTCTTCTGATTCACCCTCCAGACTTCACCTTCTCCTTCTCCTTCTTCTACTTCTTCTGATTCACCCTCCTGACTTCACCTTCTCCTTCTCCTTCTTCTGCTTCTTCTGCTTAACCCTCCAGACTTCACCTTCTCCTTCTCCTTCTTCTGCTTCTTCTGCTTCACCCTCCAGACTTCACCTTCTCCTTCTCCTTATTCTGCTTCTTCTGCTTCACCCTCCAGACTTCCCCTTCTCCTTCTCCTTCTTCTGCTTCTTCTGCTTCACCCTCCTGACTTCACCTTCTTCTTCTCCTTCTTCTACTTCTTCTGCTTCACCCCCCTGACTTCACCTTCTCCTTCTCCTTCTTCTGCTTCTTCTGCTTCACCCTCCAGACTTCACCTTCTCCTTCTCCTTCTTCTGCTTCTTCTGCTTCGCCCTCCAGACTTCACCTTCTCCTTCTCCTTCTTCTGCTTCTTCTGCTTCACCCTCCAGACTTCACCTTCTCCTTCTCCTTCTTCTGCTTCTTCTGCTTCACCCTCCTGACTTCACCTTCTCCTTCTCCTTCTTCTACTTCTTCTGATTCACCCTCCAGACTTCACCTTCTCCTTCTCCTTCTTCTGCTTCTACTGCTTCACCCTCCAGACTTCACCTTCTCCTTCTCCTTCTTCTGCTTCTTCTGCTGCGCCCTCCAGACTTCACCTTCTCCTTCTCCTTCTTCTGCTTCTTCTGCTTCACCCTCCTGACTTCACCTTCTCCTTGTCCTTCTTCTACTTCTTCTGCTTCACCCCCCTGACTTCACCTTCTCCTTCTCCTTCTTCTGCTTCTTCTGATTCACCCTTCTAACTTCACCTTCTCCTTCTCCTTCTTCTGCTTCTTCTGATTCACCCTCCTGACTTCACCTTCTCCTTCTCCTTCTTCTGCTTCTTCTGATTCACCCTCCAGACTTCACCTTCTCCTTCTCCTTCTTCTGCTTCTTCTGATTCACCCGCCAGACTTCAACTTCTCCTTCTCCTTCTTCTGCTTCTTCTGATTCACCCTCCAGACCTCACCTTCTCCTTCTCCTTCTTCTACTTCTTCTGATTCACCCTCCAGACTTCATCTTCTCCTTCTCCTTCTTCTGCTTCTTCAGATACACCCTCCAGACTTCACCTTCTCCTTCTCCTTCTTCTGCTTCTTCTGATTCACCCTCCAGACTTCACCTTCTCCTTCTCCTTCTTCTACTTCTTCTGATTCACCCTCCAGACTTCACCTTCTCCTTCTCCTTCTTCTACTTCTTCTGTTTCACCCTCCAGTCTTCACCTTCTCCTTCTCCTTCTTCTGCTTCTTCTGATTCACCCTCCAGACTTCACCTTCTCCTTCTCCTTCTTCTGCTTCTTCTGATTCACCCTTCAGTATTCACCTTCTCCTTCTCCTTCTTCTGCTTCTTCTGATTCACCCTCCAGACTTCACCTTCTCCTTCTTCTACTTCTTCTGATTCACCCTCCAGACTTCATCTGCTCCTTCTCCTTCTTCTGCTTCTTCTGATTCACCCTCCAGACTTCACCTTCTCCTTCTCCTTCTTCTGCTTCTTCTGATTCATCCTCCAGACTTCGCCTTCTCCATCTCCTTCTTCTACTTCTTCTGATTCACCCTCCAGACATCACCTTCTCCTTCTCCTTCTTCTACTTCTTCTGATTCACCCTCCAGTCTTCACCATCTCCTTCTCCTTCTTCTGCTTCTTCTGATTCACCCTCCAGACTTCACCTTCTCCTTCTCCTTCTTCTGCTTCTTCTGATTCACCCTCCTGACTTCACCTTCTCCTTCTCCTTCTTCTGCTTCTTCTGATTCACCCTCCAGACTTCACCTTCTCCTTCTCCTTCTTCTACTTCTTCTGATTCACCCTCCAGACTTCACCTTCTCCTTCTACTTCTTCTGCTTCTTCTGATTCACCCTCCAGACTTCACCTTCTCCTTCTCCTTCTTCTGCTTCTTCTGATTCACCCTCCAGACATCACCTTCTCCTTCTCCTTCTTCTGCTTCTTCTGATTCACCCTCCAGACTTCAACTTCTCCTTCTCCTTCTTCTGCTTCTTCTGATTCACCCTCCAGACTTCACCTTCTCCTTCTCCTTCTTCTACTTCTTCTGATTCACCCTCCAGACTTCACCTTCTCCTTCTCCTTCTTTTGCTTCTTCTGATTCACCCTCCAGACTTCACCTTTTCCTTCTCCTTCGTCTACTTCTTCTGATTCACCCTCCAGACTACACCTTCTCCTTCTCCTTCTTCTACTTCTTCTGATTCACCCTCCAGACTTCACCTTCTCCTTCTCCTTCTTCTACTTCTTCTGATTCACCCTCCAGACTTCACCTTCTGCTTCTCCTTCTTCTACTTCTTCTGCTTCTCCCTCCGGACTTCACCTTCTCCTTCTCCTTCTTCTGCTTCTTCTGATTCACCCTCCAGATTTCACCTTCTCCTTCTCCTTCTTCTACTTCTTCAGATTCACCCTCCAGACTTCACCTTCTCCTTATCCTTCTTCTACTTCTTCTGATTCACCCTCCAGACTTCACCTTCTCCTTCTCCTTCTTCTACTTCTTCTGATTCACCCTCCTGACTTCACCTTCTCCTTCTCCTTCTTCTGCTTCTTCTGCTTAACCCTCCAGACTTCACCTTCTCCTTCTCCTTCTTCTGCTTCTTCTGCTTCACCCTCCAGACTTCACCTTCTCCTTCTCCTTATTCTGCTTCTTCTGCTTCACCCTCCAGACTTCCCCTTCTCCTTCTCCTTCTTCTGCTTCTTCTGCTTCACCCTCCTGACTTCACCTTCTTCTTCTCCTTCTTCTACTTCTTCTGCTTCACCCCCCTGACTTCACCTTCTCCTTCTCCTTCTTCTGCTTCTTCTGCTTCACCCTCCAGACTTCACCTTCTCCTTCTCCTTCTTCTGCTTCTTCTGCTTCGCCCTCCAGACTTCACCTTCTCCTTCTCCTTCTTCTGCTTCTTCTGCTTCACCCTCCAGACTTCACCTTCTCCTTCTCCTTCTTCTGCTTCTTCTGCTTCACCCTCCTGACTTCACCTTCTCCTTCTCCTTCTTCTACTTCTTCTGATTCACCCTCCAGACTTCACCTTCTCCTTCTCCTTCTTCTGCTTCTACTGCTTCACCCTCCAGACTTCACCTTCTCCTTCTCCTTCTTCTGCTTCTTCTGCTGCGCCCTCCAGACTTCACCTTCTCCTTCTCCTTCTTCTGCTTCTTCTGCTTCACCCTCCTGACTTCACCTTCTCCTTGTCCTTCTTCTACTTCTTCTGCTTCACCCCCCTGACTTCACCTTCTCCTTCTCCTTCTTCTGCTTCTTCTGATTCACCCTTCTAACTTCACCTTCTCCTTCTCCTTCTTCTGCTTCTTCTGATTCACCCTCCTGACTTCACCTTCTCCTTCTCCTTCTTCTGCTTCTTCTGATTCACCCTCCAGACTTCACCTTCTCCTTCTCCTTCTTCTGCTTCTTCTGATTCACCCGCCAGACTTCAACTTCTCCTTCTCCTTCTTCTGCTTCTTCTGATTCACCCTCCAGACCTCACCTTCTCCTTCTCCTTCTTCTACTTCTTCTGATTCACCCTCCAGACTTCATCTTCTCCTTCTCCTTCTTCTGCTTCTTCAGATACACCCTCCAGACTTCACCTTCTCCTTCTCCTTCTTCTGCTTCTTCTGATTCACCCTCCAGACTTCACCTTCTCCTTCTCCTTCTTCTACTTCTTCTGATTCACCCTCCAGACTTCACCTTCTCCTTCTCCTTCTTCTACTTCTTCTGTTTCACCCTCCAGTCTTCACCTTCTCCTTCTCCTTCTTCTGCTTCTTCTGCTTCACCCTCCAGACTTCAACTTCTCCTTCTCTTTCTTCTCCTTCTTCTGATTCACCCTCCAGACTTCACCTTCTCCTTCTCCTTCTTCTGATTCTTCTGATTCACCCTCCAGACTTCACCTTCTCCTTCTCCTTCTTCTACTTCTTCTGATTCACCCTCCTGACTTCACCTTCTCCTTCTCATCCTTCTGCTTCTTCTGCTTAACCCTCCAGACTTCACCTTCTCCTTCTCCTTCTTCTGCTTCTTCTGCTTCACCCTCCAGACTTCACCTTCTCCTTCTCCTTATTCTGCTTCTTCTGCTTCACCCTCCAGACTTCCCCTTCTCCTTCTCCTTCTTCTGCTTCTTCTGCTTCACCCTCCTGACTTCACCTTCTTCTTCTCCTTCTTCTACTTCTTCTGCTTCACCCCCCTGACTTCACCTTCTCCTTCTCCTTCTTCTGCTTCTTCTGCTTCACCCTCCAGACTTCACCTTCTCCTTCTCCTTCTTCTGCTTCTTCTGCTTCGCCCTCCAGACTTCACCTTCTCCTTCTCCTTCTTCTGCTTCTTCTGCTTCACCCTCCAGACTTCACCTTCTCCTTCTCCTTCTTCTGCTTCTTCTGCTTCACCCTCCTGACTTCACCTTCTCCTTCTCCTTCTTCTACTTCTTCTGATTCACCCTCCAGACTTCACCTTCTCCTTCTCCTTCTTCTGCTTCTACTGCTTCACCCTCCAGATTTCACCTTCTCCTTCTCCTTCTTCTGCTTCTTCTGCTGCGCCCTCCAGACTTCACCTTCTCCTTCTCCTTCTTCTGCTTCTTCTGCTTCACCCTCCTGACTTCACCTTCTCCTTGTCCTTCTTCTACTTCTTCTGCTTCACCCCCCTGACTTCACCTTCTCCTTCTCCTTCTTCTGCTTCTTCTGATTCACCCTTCTAACTTCACCTTCTCCTTCTCCTTCTTCTGCTTCTTCTGATTCACCCTCCTGACTTCACCTTCTCCTTCTCCTTCTTCTGCTTCTTCTGATTCACCCTCCAGACTTCACCTTCTCCTTCTCCTTCTTCTGCTTCTTCTGATTCACCCGCCAGACTTCAACTTCTCCTTCTCCTTCTTCTGCTTCTTCTGATTCACCCTCCAGACCTCACCTTCTCCTTCTCCTTCTTCTACTTCTTCTGATTCACCCTCCAGACTTCATCTTCTCCTTCTCCTTCTTCTGCTTCTTCAGATTCACCCTCCAGACTTCACCTTCTCCTTCTCCTTCTTCTGCTTCTTCTGATTCACCCTCCAGACTTCACCTTCTCCTTCTCCTTCTTCTACTTCTTCTGATTCACCCTCCAGACTTCACCTTCTCCTTCTCCTTCTTCTACTTCTTCTGTTTCACCCTCCAGTCTTCACCTTCTCCTTCTCCTTCTTCTGCTTCTTCTGCTTCACCCTCCAGACTTCAACTTCTCCTTCTCTTTCTTCTCCTTCTTCTGATTCACCCTCCAGACTTCACCTTCTCCTTCTCCTTCTTCTGATTCTTCTGATTCACCCTCCAGACTTCACCTTCTCCTTCTCCTTCTTCTGCTTCTTCTGATTCACCGTCCTGACTTCACCTTCTCCTTCTCCTTCTTCTACCTCTTCTGATTCACCCTCCTGACGTCAACTTTTCCTTCTCCTTCTTCTACTTCTTCTGCTTCACCCTCCAGACTTCACCTTCTCCTTCTCCTTCTTCTGCTTCTTCTGATTCACCCGCCAGACTTCAACTTCTCCTTCTCCTTCTTCTGCTTCTTCTGATTCACCCTCCAGACCTCACCTTCTCCTTCTCCTTCTTCTACTTCTTCTGATTCACCCTCCAGACTTCATCTTCTCCTTCTCCTTCTTCTGCTTCTTCAGATTCACCCTCCAGACTTCACCTTCTCCTTCTCCTTCTTCTGCTTCTTCTGATTTACCCTCCAGACTTCACCTTCTCCTTCTCCTTCTGCTTCTTCTGCTTCACTCTCCAGACTTCACCTTCTCCTTCTCCTTCTTCTGCTTCTTCTGCTTCACCCTCCTGACTTCACCTTCTCCTTCTCCTTCTTCTACTTCTTCTGATTCACCCTCCAGACTTCACCTTCTCCTTCTCCTTCTTCTGCTTCTTCTGCTTCACCCTCCAGACTTCACCTTCTCCTTGTCCTTCTTCTGCTTCTTCTGCTTCGCCCTCCAGACTTCACCTTCTCCTTCTCCTTCTTCTGCTTCTTCTGCTTCACCCTCCAGACTTCACCTTCTCCTTCTCCTTCTTCTGCTTCTTCTGCTTCACCCTCCTGACTTCACCTTCTCCTTCCCTTCTTCTACTTCTTCTGATTCACCCTCCAGACTTCACCTTCAGCTTCTCCTTCTTCTGCTTCTTCTGCTTCACCCTCCAGACTTCACCTTCTCCTTTTCCTTCTTCTGCTTCTTCTGCTGCGCCCTCCAGACTGCACCTTCTCCTTCTCCTTCTTCTGCTTCTTCTGCTTCACCCTCCTGACTTCACCTTCTCCTTCTCCTTCTTCTACTTCTTCTGCTTCACCCCCCTGACTTCACCTTCTCCGTCTCCTTCTTCTGCTTCGCCTGATTCACCCTTCTAACTTCACCTTCTCCTTCTCCTTCTTCTGCTTCTTCTGATTCACCCTCCTGACTTCACCTTCTCCTTCTCCTTCTTCTGCTTCTTCTGATTCACCCTCCAGACTTCACCTTCTCCTTCTTCTTCTTCTGCTTCTTCTGATTCACCCTCCAGACTTCACCATCTCCTTCTCCTTCTTCTGCTTCTTCTGATTCACCCTCCAGACTTCACCTTCTCCTTCTCCTTCTTCTACTTCTTCTGATTCACCCTCCAGACTTCACCTTCTCCTTCTCCTTCTTCTACATCTTCTGATTTACCCTCCAGTCTTCACCTTCGCCTTCTCCTTCTTCGGCTTCTTCTGCTTCACTCTCCAGACTTCACCTTCTCCTTCTCTTTCTTCTGCTTCTTCTGCTTCACCCTCCAGACTTCACCTTCTCCTTCTCCTTCTTCTGATTCTTCTGATTCACCCTCCAGACTTCACCTTCTCCTTTCTCCTTCTTCTGCTTCTTCTGATTCACCCTCCTGACTTCACCTTCTCCTTCTCCTTCTTCTACTTCTTCTGCTTCACCCTCCAGACTTCAACTTCTCCTTCTCCTTCTTCTACTTCTTCTGATTCACCCTCCAGACTTCACCTTCTCCTTCTCCTTCTTCTGCTTCTTCTGATTCACAATCCAGACTTCACCTTCTCCTTCTCCTTCCTCTGCTTCTTCTGATTCACCCTCCTGACTTCACCTTCTCCTTCTCCTTCTTCTGCTTCTTCTGATTCACCCTCCAGACTTCACCTTCTCCTTCTCCTTCTTCTACTTCTTCTGATTCACCCTCCAAACTTCACCTTCTCCTTCTCCTTCTTCTGCTTCTTCTGATTCACCCTCCAGAATTCACCTTCTCCGTCTCCTTCTTCTGCTTCTTCTGATTCACCCTCCAGACTTCACCTTCTCCTTCTCCTTCTTCTGCTTCTTCTGATTCACCCTCCAGACTTCACCTTCTCCTTCTCCTTCTTCTGCTTCTTCTGATTCACCCTCCAGACTTCACCTTCTCCTTCTCCTTCTTCTACTTCTTCTGATTCACCCGCCAGACTTCACCTTCTCCTTCTCCTTCTTCTGCATCTTCTGATTCACCCTCCAGACTTCACCTTCTCCTTCTCCTTCGTCCACTTCTTCTGATTCACCCTCGAGACTATAACTTCTCCTTCTCCTTCTTCTGATTCACACTAACGACTTCACCTTCTCCTTCTCCTTCTTCTGCTTCTTCTGATTCACCCTCCAGACTTCACCTTCTCCTTCTCCTTCTTCTACTTCTTCCGATTCACCCTCCAGACTTCACCTTCTCCTTCTCCTTCTTCTACTTCTTCTGATTCACCCTCCAGACTTCACCTTCTCCTTCTCCTTCTTCTACTTTTTCTGCTTCTCCCTCCAGACTTCACCTTCTCCTTCTCCTTCTTCTGCTTCTTCTGCTTCACCCTCCAGACTTCACCTTCTCCTTCTCTTTCTTCTGCTTCTTCTGATTCACCCTCCAGACTTCACCTTCTCCTTCTCCTTCTTCTGATTCTTCTGATTCACCCTCCAGACTTCACCTTCTCCTTCTCCTTCTTCTGCTTCTTCTGATTCACCCTCCTGACTTCACCTTCTCCTTCTCCTTCTTCTACTTCTTCTGATTCACCCTCCTGACTTCACCTTCTCCTTCTCCTTCTTCTACTTCTTCTGCTTCACCCTCCAGACTTCACCTTCTCCTTCTCCTTCTTCTACTTCTTCTGATTCACCCTCCAGACTTCACCTTCTCCTTCTCCTTCTTCTGCTTCTTCTGATTCACCCTCCAGACTTCACCTAATCCTTCTCCTTCTTCTGCTTCTTCTGATTAACCATCCTGACTTCACCTTTTCCTTCTCCTTCTTTTGCTTCTTCTGATTCACCCTCCAGACTTCACCTTCTCCTTCTCCTTCTTCTACTTCTTCTGATTCACCCTCCAGACTTCACCTTCTCCTTCTACTTCTTCTGCTTCTTCTGATTCACCCTCCAGACTTCACCTTCTCCTTCTCCTTCTTCTGCTTCTTCTGATTCACCCTCCAGACTTCACCTTCTCCTTCTCCTTCTTCTGCTTCTTCTGATTCACCCTCCAGACTTCACCTTCTCCTTCTCCTTCTTCTGCTTCTTCTGATTCACCCTCCAGACTTCACCTTCTCCTTCTTCTTCTTCTACTTCTTCTGATTCACCCGCCAGACTTCACCTTCTCCTTCTCCTTCTTCTGCTTCTTCTGATTCACCCTCCAGACTTCACCTTCTCCTTCTCCTTTGTCTACTTCTTCTGATTCACCCTCCAGACTACACCTTCTCCTTCTCCTTCTTCTACTTCTTCTGATTCACCCTAACGACTTCACCTTCTCCTTCTCCTTCTTCTGCTTCTTCTGTTTCACCCTCCAGACTTCACCTTCTCCTTCTCCTTCTTCTACTTCTTCTGATTCACCCTCCAGACTTCACCTTCTCCTTCTCCTTCTTCTACTTCTTCTGATTCACCCTCCAGACTTCACCTTCTCCTTCTCCTTCTTCTGCTTCTTCTGATTCACCCTCCTGACTTCACCTTCTCCTTCTGCTTCTTCTGCTTCTTCTGATTCACCCTCCAGACATCACCTTCTCCTTCTCCTTCTTCTACTTCTTCTGATTCACCCTCCAGACTTTACCTTCTCCTTCTACTTCTTCTGCTTCTTCTGATTCACCCTCCAGACTTCACCTTCTCCTTCTCCTTCTTCTACTTCTTCTGATTCACCCTCCAGACTTCACCTTCTCCTTCTCCTTCTTCTACTTCTTCTGATTCACCCTCCAGACTTCACCTTCTCCTTCTCCTTCTTCTACTTCTTCTGATTCACCCTCCTGACTTCACTTCCTCCTTCTCCTTCTTCTGCTTCTTCTGCTTCACCCTCCAGACTTCACCTTCTCCTTCTCCTTCTTCTGCTTCTTCTGCTTCACTCTCCAGACTTCACCTTCTCCTTCTCCTTCTTCTGCTTCTTCTGCTTCACCCTCCTGACTTCACCTTCTCCTTCTCCTTCTTCTACTTCTTCTGATTCACCCTCCAGACTTCACCTTCTCCTTCTCCTTCTTCTGCTTCTTCTGCTTCACCCTCCAGACTTCACCTTCTCCTTTTCCTTCTTCTGCTTCTTCTGCTTCGCCCTCCAGACTTCACCTTCTCCTTCTCCTTCTTCTGCTTCTTCTGCTTCACCCTCCAGACTTCACCTTCTCCTTCTCCTTCTTCTGCTTCTTCTGCTTCACCCTCCTGACTTCACCTTCTCCTTCTCCTTCTTCTACTTCTTTTGATTCACCCTCCAGACTTCACCTTCAGCTTCTCCTTCTTCTGCTTCTTCTGCTTCACCCTCCAGACTTCACCTTCTCCTTCTCCTTCTTCTGCTTCTTCTGCTGCGCCCTCCAGACTTCACCTTCTCCTTCTCCTTCTTCTGCTTCTTCTGCTTCACCCTCCTGACTTCACCTTCTCCTTCTCCTTCTTCTACTTCTTCTGCATCACCCCCCTGACTTCACCTTCTCCGTCTCCTTCTTCTGCTTCTCCTGATTCACCCTCCTAACTTCACCTTCTCCTTCTCCTTCTTCTGCTTCTTCTGATTCACCCTCCTGACTTCACCTTCTCCTTCTCCTTCTTCTGCTTCTTCTGATTCACCCTCCAGACTTCACCTTCTCCTTCTTCTTCTTCTGCTTCTTCTGATTCACCCTCCAGACTTCACCATCTCCTTCTCCTTCTTCTGCTTCTTCTGATTCACCCTCCAGACCTCACCTTCTCCTTCTCCTTCTTCTACTTCTTCTGATTCACCCTCCAGATTTCATCTTCTCCTTCTCCTTCTTCTGCTTCTTCTGATTCACCCTCCAGACTTCACCTTCTCCTTCTCCTTCTTCTACTTCTTCTGATTCACCCTCCAGACTTCACCTTCTCCTTCTCCTTCTTCTACAGCTTCTGATTTACCCTCCAGTCTTCACCTTCCCCTTCTCCTTCTTCTGCTTCTTCTGCTTCACTCTCCAGACTTCACCTTCTCCTTCTCTTTCTTCTGCTTCTTCTGATTCACCCTCCAGACTTCACCTTCTCCTTCTCCTTCTTCTGATTCTTCTGATTCACCCTCCAGACTTCACCTTCTCCTTTCTCCTTCTTCTGCTTCTTCTGATTCACCCTCCTGACTTCACCTTCTCCTTCTCCTTCTTCTACTTCTTCTGCTTCACCCTCCAGACTTCAACTTCTCCTTCTCCTTCTTCTACTTCTTCTGATTCACCCTCCAGACTTCACCTTCTCCTTCTCCTTCTTCTGCTTCTTCTGATTCACCCTCCAGACTTCACCTTCTCCTTCTCCTTCTTCTGCTTCTTCTGATTCACCCTCCTGACTTCACCTTCTCCTTCTCCTTCTTCTGCTTCTTCTGAGTCACCCTCCAGACTTCACCTTCTCCTTCTCTCTCTTCTACTTCTTCTGATTCACCCTCCAGACTTCACCTTCTCCTTCTCCTTCTTCTGCTTCTTCTGATTCACCCTCCAGACTTCACCTTCTCCGTCTCCTTCTTCTGCTTCTTCTGATTCACCCTCCAGACTTCACCTTCTCCTTCTCCTTCTTCTGCTTCTTCTGATTCACCCTCCAGACTTCACCTTCTCCTTCTCCTTCTTCTGCTTCTTCTGATTCACCCTCCAGACTTCACCTTCTCCTTCTCCTTCTTCCACTTCTTCTGATTCACCCGCCAGACTTCACCTTCTCCTTCTCCTTCTTCTGCATCTTCTGATTCACCCTCCAGACTTCACCTTCTCCTTCTCCTTCGTCCACTTCTTCTGATTCACCCTCGAGACTATACCTTCTCCTTCTCCTTCTTCTACTTCTTCTGATTCACACTAACGACTTCACCTTCTCCTTCTCCTTCTTCTGCTTCTTCTGATTCACCCTCCAGACTTCACCTTCTCCTTCTCCTTCTTCTACTTCTTCCGATTCACCCTCCAGACTTCACCTTCTCCTTCTCCTTCTTCTACTTCTTCTGATTCACCCTCCAGACTTCACCTTCTCCTTCTCCTTCTTCTACTTTTTCTGCTTCTCCCTCCAGACTTCACCTTCTCCTTCTCCTTCTTCTGCTTCTTCTGATTCACCCTCCAGACTTCACCTTCTCCTTCTTCTGCTTCTTCTGATTCACCCTTCTGACTTCACCTTCTCCTTCTCCTTCTTCTGCTTCCTCTGATTCACCCTCCAGACTTCACCTTCTCCTTCTCCTTCTTCTGCTTCTTCTGATTCACCCTCCAGACTTCACCTTCTCCTTCTCCTTCTTCTACTTCTTCTGATTCACCCTCCAGACTTCACCTTCTCCTTCTCCTTCTTCTGCTTCTTCTGATTCACCCTCCAGACTTCACCTTCTCCTTCTCCTTCGTCTACTTCTTCTGATTCACCCTCCAGTCTACACCTTCTCCTTCTCCTTCTTCTACTTCTTCTGATTCACCCTCCAGACTTCACCATCTCCTTCTCCTTCTTCTGCTTCTTCTGATTCACCCTCCAGACTTCACCTTCTCCTTCTCCTTCTTCTACTTCTTCTGATTCACCCTCCAGACTTCACCTTCTCCTTCTCCTTCTTCTACTTCTTCCGATTCACCCTCCAGACTTCACCTTCTCCTTCTCCTTCTTCTACTTCTTCTGCTTCTCCCTCCAGACTTCACCTTCTCCTTCTCCTTCTTCTGCTTCTTCTGATTCACCCTCCAGACTTCACCTTCTCCTTCTTCTACTTCTTCTGATTCACCCTCCAGACTTCACCTTCTCCTTCTCCTTCTTCTACTTCTTCTGATTCACCCTCCAGACTTCACCTTCTCCTTCTCCTTCTTCTACTTCTTCTGATTCACCCTCCTGACTTCACCATCTCCTTCACCTTCTTCTGCTTCTTCTGCTTCACCCTCCAGACTTCACCTTCTCCTTCTCCTTATTCTTCTTCTTCTGCTTCACCCTCCAGACTTCCCCTTCTCCTTCTCCTTCTTCTGCTTCTTCTGCTTCACCCTCCTGACTTCACCTTCTCCTTCTCCTTCTTCTACTTCTTCTGCTTCACCCCGCTGACTTCACCTTCTCCTTCTCCTTCTTCTGCTTCTTCTGCTTCACCCTCCAGACTTCACCTTCTCCTTCTCCTTCTTCTGCTTCTTCTGCTTCGCCCTCCAGACTTCACCTTCTCCTTCTCCTTCTTCTGCTTCTTCTGCTTCACCCTCCAGCCTTCACCTTCTCCTTCTCCTTCTTCTGCTTCTTCTGCTTCACCCTCCTGACTTCACCTTCTCCTTCTCCTTCTTCTACTTCTTCTGATTCACCCTCCAGACTTCACCTTCTCCTTCTCATTCTTCTGCTTCTTCTGCTTCACCCTCCAGACTTCACCTTCTCCTTCTCCTTCTTCTGCTTCTTCTGCTGCGCCCTCCAGACTTCACCTTCTCCTTCTCCTTCTTCTGCTTCTTCTGCTTCACCCTCCTGACTTCACCTTCTCCTTGTCCTTCTTCTACTTCTTCTGCTTCACCCCCCTGACTTCACCTTCTCCTTCTCCTTCTTCTGCTTCTTCTGATTCACCCTTCTAACTTCACCTTCTCCTTCTCCTTCTTCTGCTTCTTCTGATTCACCCTCCAGACTTCACCTTCTCCTTCTCCTTCTTCTACTTCTTCTGATTCACCCGCCAGACTTCACCTTCTCCTTCTCCTTCTTCTGCATCTTCTGATTCACCCTCCAGACTTCACCTTCTCCTTCTCCTTCGTCCACTTCTTCTGATTCACCCTCGAGACTATACCTTCTCCTTCTCCTTCTTCTACTTCTTCTGATTCACACTAACGACTTCACCTTCTCCTTCTCCTTCTTCTGCTTCTTCTGATTCACCCTCCAGACTTCACCTTCTCCTTCTCCTTCTTCTACTTCTTCCGATTCACCCTCCAGACTTCACCTTCTCCTTCTCCTTCTTCTACTTCTTCTGATTCACCCTCCAGACTTCACCTTCTCCTTCTCCTTCTTCTACTTTTTCTGCTTCTCCCTCCAGACTTCACCTTCTCCTTCTCCTTCTTCTGCTTCTTCTGATTCACCCTCCAGACTTCACCTTCTCCTTCTTCTGCTTCTTCTGATTCACCCTTCTGACTTCACCTTCTCCTTCTCCTTCTTCTGCTTCCTCTGATTCACCCTCCAGACTTCACCTTCTCCTTCTCCTTCTTCTGCTTCTTCTGATTCACCCTCCAGACTTCACCTTCTCCTTCTCCTTCTTCTACTTCTTCTGATTCACCCTCCAGACTTCACCTTCTCCTTCTCCTTCTTCTGCTTCTTCTGATTCACCCTCCAGACTTCACCTTCTCCTTCTCCTTCGTCTACTTCTTCTGATTCACCCTCCAGTCTACACCTTCTCCTTCTCCTTCTTCTACTTCTTCTGATTCACCCTCCAGACTTCACCATCTCCTTCTCCTTCTTCTGCTTCTTCTGATTCACCCTCCAGACTTCACCTTCTCCTTCTCCTTCTTCTACTTCTTCTGATTCACCCTCCAGACTTCACCTTCTCCTTCTCCTTCTTCTACTTCTTCCGATTCACCCTCCAGACTTCACCTTCTCCTTCTCCTTCTTCTACTTCTTCTGCTTCTCCCTCCAGACTTCACCTTCTCCTTCTCCTTCTTCTGCTTCTTCTGATTCACCCTCCAGACTTCACCTTCTCCTTCTTCTACTTCTTCTGATTCACCCTCCAGACTTCACCTTCTCCTTCTCCTTCTTCTACTTCTTCTGATTCACCCTCCAGACTTCACCTTCTCCTTCTCCTTCTTCTACTTCTTCTGATTCACCCTCCTGACTTCACCATCTCCTTCACCTTCTTCTGCTTCTTCTGCTTCACCCTCCAGACTTCACCTTCTCCTTCTCCTTATTCTGCTTCTTCTGCTTCACCCTCCAGACTTCCCCTTCTCCTTCTCCTTCTTCTGCTTCTTCTGCTTCACCCTCCTGACTTCACCTTCTCCTTCTCCTTCTTCTACTTCTTCTGCTTCACCCCGCTGACTTCACCTTCTCCTTCTCCTTCTTCTGCTTCTTCTGCTTCACCCTCCAGACTTCACCTTCTCCTTCTCCTTCTTCTGCTTCTTCTGCTTCGCCCTCCAGACTTCACCTTCTCCTTCTCCTTCTTCTGCTTCTTCTGCTTCACCCTCCAGCCTTCACCTTCTCCTTCTCCTTCTTCTGCTTCTTCTGCTTCACCCTCCTGACTTCACCTTCTCCTTCTCCTTCTTCTACTTCTTCTGATTCACCCTCCAGACTTCACCTTCTCCTTCTCCTTCTTCTGCTTCTTCTGCTTCACCCTCCAGACTTCACCTTCTCCTTCTCCTTCTTCTGCTTCTTCTGCTGCGCCCTCCAGACTTCACCTTCTCCTTCTCCTTCTTCTGCTTCTTCTGCTTCACCCTCCTGACTTCACCTTCTCCTTGTCCTTCTTCTACTTCTTCTGCTTCACCCCCCTGACTTCACCTTCTCCTTCTCCTTCTTCTGCTTCTTCTGATTCACCCTTCTAACTTCACCTTCTCCTTCTCCTTCTTCTGCTTCTTCTGCTTCGCCCTCCAGACTTCACCTTCTCCTTCTCCTTCTTCTGCTTCTTCTGCTTCACCCTCCAGACTTCACCTTCTCCTTCTCCTTCTTCTGCTTCTTCTGCTGCGCCCTCCAGACTTCACCTTCTCCTTCTCCTTCTTCTGCTTCTTCTGATTCACCCTCCTGACTTCACCTTCTCCTTCTCCTTCTTCTGCTTCTTCTGATTCACCCTCCAGACTTCACCTTCTCCTTCTCCTTCTTCTGCTTCTTCTGATTCACCCGCCAGACTTAAACTTCTCCTTCTCCTTCTTCTGCTTCTTCTGATTCACCCTCCAGACCTCACCTTCTCCTTCTCCTTCTTCTACTTCTTCTGATTCACCCTCCAGACTTCATCTTCTCCTTCTCCTTCTTCTGCTTCTTCAGATTCACCCTCCAGACTTCACCTTCTCATTCTCCTTCTTCTGCTTCTTCTGATTCACCCTCCAGACTTCACCTTCTCCTTCTCCTTCTTCTACTTCTTCTGATTCACCCTCCAGACTTCACCTTCTCCTTCTCCTTCTTCTACTTCTTCTGTTTCACCCTCCAGTCTTCACCTTCTCCTTCTCCTTCTTCTGCTTCTTCTGCTTTACCCTCCAGACTTCAACTTCTCCTTCTCTTTCTTCTCCTTCTTCTGATTCACCCTCCAGACTTCACCTTCTCCTTCTCCTTCTTCTGATTCTTCTGATTCACCCTCCAGACTTCACCTTCTCCTTCTCCTTCTTCTGCTTCTTCTGATTCACCGTCCTGACTTCACCTTCTCCTTCTACTTCTTCTACCTCTTCTGATTCACCCTCCTGACGTCACCTTTTCCTTCTCCTTCTTCTACTTCTTCTGCTTCACCCTCCAGACTTCACCTTCTCCTTCTCCTTCTTCTGCTTCTTCTGCTTCACCCTCCTGACTTCACCTTCTCCTTCTCCTTCTTCTACTTCTTCTGATTCACCCTCCAGACTTCACCTTCTCCTTCTCCTTCTTCTGCTTCTTCTGCTTCACCCTCCAGACTTCACCTTCTCCTTTTCCTTCTTCTGCTTCTTCTGCTGCGCCCTCCAGACTTCACCTTCTCCTTCTCCTTATTCTGCTTCTTCTGCTTCTCCCTCCTGACTTCACCTTCTCCTTCTCCTTCTTCTACTTCTTCTGCTTCACCCCCCTGACTTCACCTTCTGCTTCTCCTTCTTCTGCTTCTCCTGATTCACCCTCCTAATTTCACCTTCTCCTTCTCCTTCTTCTGCTTCTTCTGATTCACCCTCCTGACTTCACCTTCTCATTCTCCTTCTTCTGCTTCTTCTGATTCACCCTCCAGACTTCACCTTCTCCTTCTTCTTCTTCTGCTTCTTCTGATTCACCCTCCAGACTTCACCATCTCCTTCTCCTTCTTCTGCTTCTTCTGATTCACCCTCCAGACCTCACCTTCTCCTTCTCCTTCTTCTACTTCTTCTGATTCACCCTCCAGATTTCATCTCCTCCTTCTCCTTCTTCTGCTTCTTCTGATTCACCCTCCAGACTTCACCTTCTCCTTCTCCTTCTTCTACTTCTTCTGATTCACCCTCCAGACTTCTCCTTCTCCTTCTCCTTCTTCTACATCTTCTGATTTACCCTCCAGTCTTCACCTTCTCCTACTCCTTCTTCTGCTTCTTCTGCTTCACTCTCCAGACTTCACCTTCTCCTTCTCTTTCTTCTGCTTCTTCTGATTCACCCTCCAGACTTCACCTTCTCCTTCTCCTTCTTCTGATTCTTCTGATTCACCCTCCAGACTTCACCTTCTCCTTTCTCCTTCTTCTGCTTCTTCTGATTCACCCTCCTGACTTCACCTTCTCCTTCTCCTTCTTCTACTTCTTCTGCTTCACCCTCCAGACTTCAACTTCTCCTTCTCCTTCTTCTACTTCTTCTGATTCACCCTCCAGACTTCACCTTCTCCTTCTCCTTCTTCTGCTTCTTCTGATTCACCCTCCAGACTTCACCTTCTCCTTCTTCTTCTTCTGCTTCTTCTGATTCACCCTCCTGACTTCACCTTCTACTTCTCCTTCTTCTGCTTCTTCTGATTCACCCTCCAGACTTCACCTTCTCCTTCTCCTTCTTCTACTTCTTCTGATTCTCCCTCCAGACTTCACCTTCTCCTTCTCCTTCTTCTACTTCTTCTGATTCACCCTCCAGTCTTCACCTTCTCCTTCTCCTTCTTCTGCTTCTTCTGATTCACACTCCAGACTTCACCTTCTCCTTCTCCTTCTTCTGCTTCTTCTGATTAACCCTCCTGACTTCACCTTCTCCTTCTCCTTCTTCTGCTTCTTCTGGTTCACCCTCCAGACTTCAACTTCTCCTTCTCCTTCTTCTCCTTCTTCTGATTCACCCTCCTGACTTCACCTTCTCCTTCTCCTTCTTCTACTTCTTCTGCTTCACCCTCCAGACTTCAACTTCTCCTTCTCCTTCTTCTACTTCTTCTGATTCACCCTCCAGACTTCACCTTCTCCGTCTCCTTCTTCTGCTTCTCCTGATTCACCCTCCTAACTTCACCTTCTCCTTCTCCTTCTTCTGCTTCTTCTGATTCACCCTCCTGACTTCACCTTCTCCTTCTCCTTCTTCTGCTTCTTCTGATTCACCCTCCAGACTTCACCTTCTCCTTCTTCTTCTTCTGCTTCTTCTGATTCACCCTCCAGACTTCACCATCTCCTTCTCCTTCTTCTGCTTCTTCTGATTCACCCTCCAGACCTCACCTTCACCTTCTCCTTCTTCTACTTCTTCTGATTCACCCTCCAGATTTCATCTTCTCCTTCTCCTTCTTCTGCTTCTTCTGATTCACCCTCCTGACTTCACCTTCTCATTCTCCTTCTTCTGCTTCTTCTGATTCACCCTCCAGACTTCACCTTCTCCTTCTCCTTCTTCTACTTCTTCTGATTCACCCTCCAGACTTCACCTTCTCCTTCTCCTTCTTCTGCTTCTTCTGATTCACCCTCCAGACTTCACCTTCTCCGTCTCCTTCTTCTGCTTCTTCTGATTCACCCTCCAGACTTCACCTTCTCCTTCTCCTTCTTCTGCTTCTTCTGATTCACCCTCCAGACTTCACCTTCTCCTTCTCCTTCTTCTGCTTCTTCTGATTCACCCTCCAGACTTCACCTTCTCCTTCTCCTTCTTCTACTTCTTCTGATTCACCCGCCAGACTTCAACTTCTCCTTCTCCTTCTTCTGCATCTTCTGATTCACCCTCCAGACTTCACCTTCTCCTTCTCCTTCGTCCACTTCTTCTGATTCACCCTCGAGACTATACCTTCTCCTTCTCCTTCTTCTACTTCTTCTGATTCACACTAACGACTTCACCTTCTCCTTCTCCTTCTTCTGCTTCTTCTGATTCACCCTCCAGACTTCACCTTCTCCTTCTCCTTCTTCTACTTCTTCCGATTCACCCTCCAGACTTCACCTTCTCCTTCTCCTTCTTCTACTTCTTCTGATTCACCCTCCAGACTTCACCTTCTCCTTCTCCTTCTTCTACTTTTTCTGCTTCTCCCTCCAGACTTCACCTTCTCCTTCTCCTTCTTCTGCTTCTTCTGATTCACCCTCCAGACTTCACCTTCTCCTTCTTCTGCTTCTTCTGATTCACCCTTCTGACTTCACCTTCTCCTTCTCCTTCTTCTGCTTCCTCTGATTCACCCTCCAGACATCACCTTCTCCTTCTCCTTCTTCTACTTCTTCTGATTCACCCTCCAGACTTCACCTTCTCCTTCTACTTCTTCTGCTTCTTCTGATTCACCCTCCAGACTTCACCTTCTCCTTCTCCTTCTTCTACTTCTTCTGATTCACCCTCCAGACTTCACCTTCTCCTTCTCCTTCTTCTGCTTCTTCTGATTCACCCTCCAGACTTCACCTTCTCCTTCTCCTTCGTCTACTTCTTCTGATTCACCCTCCAGTCTACACCTTCTCCTTCTCCTTCTTCTACTTCTTCTGATTCACCCTCCAGACTTCACCATCTCCTTCTCCTTCTTCTGCTTCTTCTGATTCACCCTCCAGACTTCACCTTCTCCTTCTCCTTCTTCTACTTCTTCTGATTCACCCTCCAGACTTCACCTTCTCCTTCTCCTTCTTCTACTTCTTCCGATTCACCCTCCAGACTTCACCTTCTCCTTCTCCTTCTTCTACTTCTTCTGCTTCTCCCTCCAGACTTCACCTTCTCCTTCTCCTTCTTCTGCTTCTTCTGATTCACCCTCCAGACTTCACCTTCTCCTTCTTCTACTTCTTCTGATTCACCCTCCAGACTTCACCTTCTCCTTCTCCTTCTTCTACTTCTTCTGATTCACCCTCCAGACTTCACCTTCTCCTTCTCCTTCTTCTACTTCTTCTGATTCACCCTTCTGACTTCACCATCTCCTTCACCTTCTTCTGCTTCTTCTGCTTCACCCTCCAGACTTCACCTTCTCCTTCTCCTTATTCTGCTTCTTCTGCTTCACCCTCCAGACTTCCCCTTCTCCTTCTCCTTCTTCTGCTTCTTCTGCTTCACCCTCCTGACTTCACCTTCTCCTTCTCCTTCTTCTACTTCTTCTGCTTCACCCCCCTGACTTCACCTTCTCCTTCTCCTTCTTCTGCTTCTTCTGCTTCACCCTCCAGACTTCACCTTCTCCTTCTCCTTCTTCTGCTCCTTCTGCTTCGCCCTCCAGACTTCACCTTCTCCTTCTCCTTCTTCTGCTTCTTCTGCTTCACCCTCCAGACTTCACCTTCTCCTTCTCCTTCTTCTGCTTCTTCTGCTTCACCCTCCTGACATCACCTTCTCCTTCTCCTTCTTCTACTTCTTCTGATTCACCCTCCAGACTTCACCTTCTCCTTCTCCTTCTTCTGCTTCTTCTGCTTCACCCTCCAGACTTCACCTTCTCCTTCTCCTTCTTCTGCTTCTTCTGCTGCGCCCTCCAGACTTCACCTTCTCCTTCTCCTTCTTCTGCTTCTTCTGCTTCACCCTCCTGACTTCACCTTCTCCTTGTCCTTCTTCTACTTCTTCTGCTTCACCCCCCTGACTTCACCTTCTCCTTCTCCTTCTTCTGCTTCTTCTGATTCACCCTTCTAACTTCACCTTCTCCTTCTCCTTCTTCTGCTTCTTCTGATTCACCCTCCTGACTTCACCTTCTCCTTCTCCTTCTTCTGCTTCTTCTTATTCACCCTCCAGACTTCACCTTCTCCTTCTCCTTCTTCTGCTTCTTCTGATTCACCCGCCAGACTTCAACTTCTCCTTCTCCTTCTTCTGCTTCTTCTGATTCACCCTCCAGACCTCACCTTCTCCTTCTCCTTCTTCTACTTCTTCTGATTCACCCTCCAGACTTCATCTTCTCCTTCTCCTTCTTCTGCTTCTTCAGATTCACCCTCCAGACTTCACCTTCTCCTTCTCCTTCTTCTGCTTCTTCTGATTCACCCTCCAGACTTCACCTTCTCCTTCTCCTTCTTCTACTTCTTCTGATTCACCCTCCAGACTTCACCTTCTCCTTCTCCTTCTTCTACTTCTTCTGTTTCACCCTCCAGTCTTCACCTTCTCCTTCTCCTTCTTCTGCTTCTTCTGCTTTACCCTCAGACTTCAACTTCTCCTTCTCTTTCTTCTCCTTCTTCTGATTCACCCTCCAGACTTCACCTTCTCCTTCTCCTTCTTCTGATTCTTCTGATTCACACTCCAGACTTCACCTTCTCCTTGTCCTTCTTCTACTTCTTCTGCTTCACCCCCCTGACTTCACCTTCTCCTTCTCCTTCTTCTGCTTCTTCTGATTCACCCTTCTAACTTCACCTTCTCCTTCTCCTTCTTCTGCTTCTTCTGATTCACCGTCCTGACTTCACCTTCTCCTTCTCCTTCTTCTACCTCTTCTGATTCACCCTCCTGACGTCACCTTTTCCTTCTCCTTCTTCTACTTCTTCTGCTTCACCCTCCAGACTTCACCTTCTCCTTCTCCTTCTTCTGCTTCTTCTGCTTCACCCTCCTGACTTCACCTTCTCCTTCTCCTTCTTCTACTTCTTCTGATTCACCCTCCAGACTTCACCTTCTCCTTCTCCTTCTTCTGCTTCTTCTGCTTCACCCTCCAGACTTCACCTTCTCCTTTTCCTTCTTCTGCTTCTTCTGCTGCGCCCTCCAGACTTCACCTTCTCCTTCTCCTTATTCTGCTTCTTCTGCTTCTCCCTCCTGACTTCACCTTCTCCTTCTCCTTCTTCTACTTCTTCTGCTTCACCCCCCTGACATCACCTTCTCCTTCTCCTTCTTCTGCTTCTCCTGATTCACCCTCCTAACTTCACCTTCTCCTTCTCCTTCTTCTGCTTCTTCTGATTCACCCTCCTGACTTCACCTTCTCCTTCTCCTTCTTCTGCTTCTTCTGATTCACCCTCCAGACTTCACCTTCTCCTTCTTCTTCTTCTGCTTCTTCTGATTCACCCTCCAGACTTCACCATCTCCTTCTCCTTCTTCTGCTTCTTCTGATTCACCCTCCAGACCTCACCTTCTCCTTCTCCTTCTTCTACTTCTTCTGATTCACCCTCCAGATTTCATCTCCTCCTTCTCCTTCTTCTGCTTCTTCTGATTCACCCTCCAGACTTCACCTTCTCCTTCTTCTACTTCTTCTGATTCACCCTCCAGACTTCACCTTCTCCTTCTCCTTCTTCTACATCTTCTGATTTACCCTCCAGTCTTCACCTTCTCCTTCTCCTTCTTCTGCTTCTTCTGCTTCACTCTCCAGACTTCACCTTCTCCTTCTCTTTCTTCTGCTTCTTCTGATTCACCCTCCAGACTTCACCTTCTCCTTTTCCTTCTTCTGATTCATCTGATTCACCCTCCAGACTTCACCTTCTCCTTTCTCCTTCTTCTGCTTCTTCTGATTCACCTTCCTGACTTCACCTTCTCCTTCTCCTTCTTCTACTTCTTCTGCTTCACCCTCCAGACTTCAACTTCTCCTTCTCCTTCTTCTACTTCTTCTGATTCACCCTCCAGACTTCACCTTCTCCTTCTCCTTCTTCTGCTTCTTCTGATTCACCCTCCAGACTTCACCTTCTCCTTCTTCTTCTTCTGCTGCTTCTGATTCACCCTCCTGACTTCACCTTCTACTTCTCCTTCTTCTGCTTCTTCTGATTCACCCTCCAGACTTCACCTTCTCCTTCTCCTTCTACTTCTTCTGATTCACCCTCCAGACTTCACCTTCTCCTTCTCCATTTCTGCTTCTTCTGATTCACCCTCCAGACTTCACCTTCTCCTTCTTCTGCTTCTTCTGATTCACCCTCCAGACTTCACCTTCTCCTTCTCCTTCTTCTGCTTCTTCTGATTCACCCTCCAGAGTTCACCTTCTCCTTCTCCTTCTTCTGCTTCTTCTGATTCACCCTCCAGACTTCACCTTCTCCTTCTCCTTCTTCTACTTCTTCTGATTCACCCGCCAGACTTCACCTTCTCCTTCTCCTTCTTCTGCATCTTCTGATTCACCCTCCAGACTTCACCTTCTCCTTCTCCTTCGTCCACTTCTTCTGATTCACCCTCGAGACTACACCTTCTCCTTCTCCTTCTTCTACTTCTTCTGATTCACCCTCCAGACTTGACCTTCTCCTTCTCCTTCTTCTACTTCTTCTGATTCACCCTCCAGACTTCACCTCCTCCTTCTCCTTCTTCTACTTCTTCTGATTCACAATCCAGACTTCACCTTCTCCTTCTCCTTCTTCTACTTCTTCTGCTTCTCCCTCCAGACTTCACCTTCTCCTTCTCCTTCTTCTGCTTCTTCTGATTCACCCTCCAGAGTTCACCTTCTCCTTCTCCTTCTTCCACTTCTTCTGATTCACCCTCCAGACTTCACCTTCTCCTTCTCCTTCTTCTACTTCTTCTGATTCACCCTCCAGACTTCACCTTCTCCTTTTCCTTCTTCTACTTCTTCTGATTCACCCTCCTGACTTCACCTTCTCCTTCTCCTTCTTCTGCTTCTTCTGCTTCACCCTCCAGACTTCACCTTCTCCTTCTCCTTCTTCTGCTTCTTCTGCTTCACCCTCCAGACTTCACCTTCTCCTTCTCCTTCTTCTGCTTCTTCTGCTTCACCCTCCTTACTTCACCTTCTCCTTCTCCTTCTTCTACTTCTTGTGATTCACCCTCCAGACTTCACCTTCTCCTTCTCCTTCTTCTGCTTCTTCTGCTTCACCCTCCAGACTTCACCTTCTCCTTCCCCTTCTTCTGCTTCTTCTGCTTCGCCCTCCAGACTTCACCTTCTCCTTCTCCTTCTTCTGCTTCTTCTGCTTCACCCTCCTGACTTCACCTTCTCCTTCTCCTTCTTCTACTTCTTCTGATTCACCCTCCAGACTTCACCTTCTCCTTCTCCTTCTTCTGCTTCTTCTGCTTCACCCTTAGGACTTCACCTTCTCCTTCTCCTCCTTCTGCTTCTTCTGCTGCGCCCTCCAGGCTTCACCGTCTCCATCTCCTTCTTCTGCTTCTTCTGCTTCAACCTCCTGACTTCACCTTCTCCTTCTCCTTCTTCTGCTTCTTCTGCTTCACCCTCCTGACTTCACCTTCTCCTTCTCCTTCTTCTACTTCTTCTGCTTCACGCCCCTGACTTCACCTTCTCCTTCTTCTTCTGCTTCTTCTGATTCACCCTCCTAACTTCACCTTCTCCTTCTCCTTCTTCTGCTTCTTCTGATTCACCCTCCTGACTTCACCTTCTCCTTCTCCTTCTTCTGCTTATTCTGATTCACCCTCCAGAATTCACCTTCTCCTTCTCCTTCTTCTGCTTCTTCTGATTCACCCTCCAGACTTCACCTTCTCCTTCTCCTTCTTCTGCTTCTTCTGATTCACCCTCCAGACATCACCTTCTCCTTCTCCTTCTTCTACTTCTTCTGATTCACCCTCCAGACTTCATCTTCTCCTTCTCCTTCTTCTGCTTCTTCTGATTCACGCTCCAGACTTCATCTTCTACCTCTCCTTCTTCTGCTTCTTCTGATTCACCCTCCAGACTTCACCATCTCCTTCTCCTTCTTCTACTTCTTCTGATTCACCCTCCAGACTTCACCTTCTCCTTCTCCTTCTTCTCCTTCTTCTGATTCACCCTCCAGTCTTCACCTTCTTCTCCTTCTTCTGCTTCTTCTGCTTCACCCTCCAGACTTCACCTTCTCCTTCACATTCTTCTGCTTCTTCTGATTCACCCTCCAGACTTCACCTTCTCCTTCTCCTTCGTCTGATTCTTCTGATTCACCCTCCAGACTTCACCTTCTCCTTCTCCTTCTTCTGCTTCTTCTGATTCACCCTCCTGACTTCACCTTCTCCTTCTCCTTCTTCTACTTCTTCTGATTCACCCTCCTGACTTCACCTTCTCCTTCTCCTTCTTCTACTTCTTCTGCTTCACCCTCCAGACTTCACCTTCTCCTTCTCCTTCTTCTACTTCTTCTGATTCACCCTCCAGACTTCACCTTCTCCTTCTCCTTCTTCTGCTTCTTCTGATTCACCCTCCATACTTCACCTTCTCCTTCTCCTTATTCTGCTTCTTCTGATTCACCCTCCAGACTTCACCTTCTCCTTCTCCTTCTTCTACTTCTTCTGATTCACCCTCCAGACTTCATCTTCTCCTTCTCCTTCTTCTGCTTCTTCTGATTCACCCTCCAGACTTCACCTTCTCCTTCTCCTTGTTCTACTTCTTCTGATTCACCCTCCAGACTTCACCTTCTCCTTCTCCTTCTTCTGCTTCTTCTGCTTCACCCTCCAGACTTCACCTTCTCCTTCTCCTTCTTCTACTTCTTCTGATTCACCCTCCAGACTTCACCTTCTCCTTCTCCTTCTTCTGCTTCTTCTGCTTCACCCTCCAGACTTCACCATCTCCTTCTCCTTCTTCCACTTCTTCTGATTCACCCTCCAGACTTCACCTTCTCCTTCTCCTTCTTCTACATCTTCTGATTCACCCTCCAGACTTCACCTTCTCCTTTTCCTTCTTCTACTTCTTCTGATTCACCCTCCTGACTTCACCTTCTCCTTCTCCTTCTTCTGCTTCTTCTGCTTCACCCTCCAGACTTCACCTTCTCCTTCTCCTTCTTCTGCTTCACCCTCCAGACTTCACCTTCTCCTTCTCCTTCTTCTGCTTCTTCTGCTTCACCCTCCTTACTTCACCTTCTCCTTCTCCTTCTTCTACTTCTTCTGATTCACCCTCCAGACTTCCCCTTCTCCTTCTCCTTCTTCTGCTTCTTCTGCTTCACCCTCCAGACTTCACCTTCTCCTTCTCATTCTTCTGCTTCTTCTGCTTCACCCTCCAGATTTCACCTTCTCCTTCTCCTTCTTCTGCTTCTTCTGCTTCACCCTCCTGACTTCACCTTCTCCTTCTCCTTCTTCTACTTCTTCTGATTCACCCTCCAGACTTCACCTTCTCCTTCTCCTTCTTCTGCTTCTTCTGCTTCACCCTCCAGACTTCACCTCCTCCGTCTCCTTCTTCTGCTTCTTCTGCTTCACCCTCCAGACTTCACCTTCTCCTTCTCCTTCTTCTGCTTCTTCTGCTTCACCCTCCTTACTTCACCTTCTCCTTCTCCCTCTTCTACTTCTTCTGATTCACCCTCCAGACTTCACCTTCTCCTTCTCCTTCTTCTGCTTCTTCTGCTTCACCCTCCAGACTTCACCTTCTCCCTCTCCTTCTTCTGCTTCTTCTGCTTCGCCCTCCAGACTTCACCTTCTCCTTCTCCTTCTTCTACTTCTTCTGCTTCACCCTCCAGACTTCACCTTCTCCTTCTCCTTCTTCTACTTCTTCTGATTCACCCTCCAGACTTCACCTTCTCCTTCTCCTTCTTCTGCTTCTTCTGATTCACCCTCCAAACTTCACCTTCTCCTTCTCCTTATTCTGCTTCTTCTGATTCACCCTCCAGACTTCACCTTCTCCTTCTCCTTCTTCTACTTCTTCTGATTCATCCTCCAGACTACACCTTCTCCTTCTCCTTCTTCTACTTCTTCTGATTCACCCTCCAGACTTCACCTTCTCCTTCTCCTTCTTCTGCTCCTTTTGATTCACCCTCCAGACTTGACCTTCTCCTTCTCCTTCTTCTACTTCTTCTGATTCACCCTCCAGACTTCACCTCCTCCTTCTCCTTCTTCTACTTCTTCTGATTCACAATCCAGACTTCACCTTCTCCTTCTCCTTCTTCTACTTCTTCTGCTTCTCCCTCCAGACTTCACCTTCTCCTTCTCCTTCTTCTGCTTCTTCTGATTCACCCTCCAGACTTCACCTTCTCCTTCTCCTTCTTCCACTTCTTCTGATTCACCCTCCAGACTTCACCTTCTCCTTCTCCTTCTTCTACTTCTTCTGATTCACCCTCCAGACTTCACCTTCTCCTTTTCCTTCTTCTACTTCTTCTGATTCACCCTCCTGACTTCACCTTCTCCTTCTCCTTCTTCTGCTTCTTCTGCTTCACCCTCCAGACTTCACCTTCTCCTTCTCCTTCTTCTGCTTCTTCTGCTTCACCCTCCAGACTTCACCTTCTCCTTCTCCTTCTTCTGCTTCTTCTGCTTCACCCTCCTTACTTCACCTTCTCCTTCTCCTTCTTCTACTTCTTGTGATTCACCCTCCAGACTTCACCTTCTCCTTCTCCTTCTTCTGCTTCTTCTGCTTCACCCTCCAGACTTCACCTTCTCCTTCTCCTTCTTCTGCTTCTTCTGCTTCGCCCTCCAGACTTCACCTTCTCCTTCTCCTTCTTCTGCTTCTTCTGCTTCACCCTCCAGATTTCACTTTCTCCTTCTCCTTCTTCTGCTTCTTCTGCTTCACCCTCCTGACTTCACCTTCTCCTTCTCCTTCTTCTACTTCTTCTGATTCACCCTCCAGACTTCACCTTCTCCTTCTCCTTCTTCTGCTTCTTCTGCTTCACCCTTAGGACTTCACCTTCTCCTTCTCCTTCTTCTGCTTCTTCTGCTGCGCCCTCCAGGCTTCACCGTCTCCATCTCCTTCTTCTGCTTCTTCTGCTTCAACCTCCTGACTTCACCTTCTCCTTCTCCTTCTTCTACTTCTTCTGCTTCACCCCCCTGACTTCACCTTCTCCTTCTCCTTCTTCTGCTTCTTCAGATTCACCCTCCTAACTTCACCTTCTCCTTCTCCTTCTTCTGCTTCTTCTGATTCACCCTCCTGACTTCACCTTCTCCTTCTCCTTCTTCTGCTTCTTCTGATTCACCCTCCAGACTTCACCTTCTCCTTCTCCTTCTTCTGCTTCTTCTGATTCACCCTCCAGACTTCACCTTCTCCTTCTCCTTCTTCTGCTTCTTCTGATTCACCCTCCGGACCTCACCTTCTCCTTCTCCTTCTTCTACTTCTTCTGATTCACCCTCCAGACTTCATCTTCTCCTTCTCCTTCTTCTGCTTCTTCTGATTCACGCTCCAGACTTCATCTTCTACTTCTCCTTCTTCTGCTTCTTCTGAATCACCCTCCAGACTTCAGCATCTCCTTCTCCTTCTTCTACTTCTTCTGATTCACACTCCAGACTTCACCTTCTCCTTCTCCTTCTTCTCCTTCTTCTGATTCACCCTCCAGTCTTCACCTTCTTCTCCTTCTTCTGCTTCTTCTGCTTCACCCTCCAGACTTCACCTTCTCCTTCTCTTTCTTCTGCTTCTTCTGATTCACCCTCCAGACTTCACCTTCTCCTTCTCCTTCGTCTGATTCTTCAGATTCACCCTCCAGACTTCACCTTCTCCTTCTCCTTCTTCTGCTTCTTCTGATTCACCCTCCTGACTTCACCTTCTCCTTCTCCTTCTTCTACTTCTTCTGATTCACCCTCCTGACTTCACCTTCTCCTTCTCCTTCTTCTACTTCTACTGCTTCACTCTCCAGCCTTCACCTTCTCCTTCTCCTTCTTCTACTTCTTCTGATTCACCCTCCAGACTTCACCTTCTCCTTCTCCTTCTTCTGCTTCTTCTGATTCACCCTCCAGACTTCACCTTCTCCTTCTCCTTAATCTGCTTCTTCTGATTCACCCTCCAGACTTCACCTTCTCCTTCTCCTTCTTCTGCTTCTTCTGATTCACCCTCCAGACTTCATCTTCTCCTTCTCCTTCTTCTGCTTCTTCTGATTCACCCTCCAGACTTCACCTTCTCCTTCTCCTTCTTCTACTTCTTCTGATTCACCCTCCAGACTTCACCTTCTCCTTCTCCTTCTTCTGCTTCTTCTGCTTCACCCTCCAGACTTCACCTTCTCCTTCTCCTTCTTCTACTTCTTCTGATTCACCCTCCAGACTTCACCTTCTCCTTCTCCTTCTTCTGCTTCTTCTGCTTCACCCTCCAGACTTCACCTTCTCCTTCTCCTTCTTCCACTTCTTCTGATTCACCCTCCAGACTTCACCTTCTCCTTCTACTTCTTCTACTTCTTCTGATTCACCCTCCAGACTTCACCTTCTCCTTTTCCTTCTTCTACTTCTTCTGATTCATCCTCCTGACTTCACCTTGTCCTTCTCCTTCTTCTGCTTCTTCTGCTTCACCCTCCAGACTTCACCTTCTCCTTCTCCTTCTTCTGCTTCACCCTCCAGACTTCACCTTCTCCTTCTCCTTCTTCTGCTTCTTCTGCTTCACCCTCCTTACTTCACCTTCTCCTTCTCCTTCTTCTGCTTCTTCTGCTGCGCCCTCCAGGCTTCACCGTCTCCATCTCCTTCTTCTGCTTCTTCTGCTTCACCCTCCTGACTTCACCTTCTCCTTCTCCTTCTTCTACTTCTTCTGCTTCACCCCCCTGACTTCACCTTCTCCTTCTCCTTCTTCTGCTTCTTCTGATTCACCCTCCTAACTTCACCTTCTCCTTCTCCTTCTTCTGCTTCTTCTGATTCACCCTCCTGACTTCACCTTCTCCTTCTCCTTCTTCTGCTTCTTCTGATTCACCCTCCAGACTTCACCTTCTCCTTCTGCTTCTTTTGCTTCTTCTGATTCACCCTCCAGACTTCACCTTCTCCTTCTCCTTCTTCTGCTTCTTCTGATTCACCCTCCGGACCTCACCTTCTCCTTCTCCTTCTTCTACTTCTTCTGATTCACCCTCCAGACTTCATCTTCTCCTTCTCCTTCTTCTGCTTCTTCTGATTCACGCTCCAGACTTCATCTTCTACTTCTCCTTCTTCTGCTTCTTCTGAATCACCCTCCAGACTTCAGCATCTCCTTCTCCTTCTTCTACTTCTTCTGATTCACACTCCAGACTTCACCTTCTCCTTCTCCTTCTTCTCCTTCTTCTGATTCACCCTCCAGTCTTCACCTTCTTCTCCTTCTTCTGCTTCTTCTGCTTCACCCTCCAGACTTCACCTTCTCCTTCTCTTTCTTCTGCTTCTTCTGATTCACCCTCCAGACTTCACCTTCTCCTTCTCCTTCGTCTGATTCTTCAGATTCACCCTCCAGACTTCACCTTCTCCTTCTCCTTCTTCTGCTTCTTCTGATTCACCCTCCTGACTTCACCTTCTCCTTCTCCTTCTTCTACTTCTTCTGATTCACCCTCCTGACTTCACCTTCTCCTTCTCCTTCTTCTACTTCTACTGCTTCACTCTCCAGCCTTCACCTTCTCCTTCTCCTTCTTCTACTTCTTCTGATTCACCCTCCAGACTTCACCTTCTCCTTCTCCTTCTTCTGCTTCTTCTGATTCACCCTCCAGACTTCACCTTCTCCTTCTCCTTAATCTGCTTCTTCTGATTCACCCTCCAGACTTCACCTTCTCCTTCTCCTTCTTCTGCTTCTTCTGATTCACCCTCCAGACTTCATCTTCTCCTTCTCCTTCTTCTGCTTCTTCTGATTCACCCTCCAGACTTCACCTTCTCCTTCTCCTTCTTCTACTTCTTCTGATTCACCCTCCAGACTTCACCTTCTCCTTCTCCTTCTTCTGCTTCTTCTGCTTCACCCTCCAGACTTCACCTTCTCCTTCTCCTTCTTCTACTTCTTCTGATTCACCCTCCAGACTTCACCTTCTCCTTCTCCTTCTTCTGCTTCTTCTGCTTCACCCTCCAGACTTCACCTTCTCCTTCTCCTTCTTCCACTTCTTCTGATTCACCCTCCAGACTTCACCTTCTCCTTCTACTTCTTCTACTTCTTCTGATTCACCCTCCAGACTTCACCTTCTCCTTTTCCTTCTTCTACTTCTTCTGATTCATCCTCCTGACTTCACCTTGTCCTTCTCCTTCTTCTGCTTCTTCTGCTTCACCCTCCAGACTTCACCTTCTCCTTCTCCTTCTTCTGCTTCACCCTCCAGACTTCACCTTCTCCTTCTCCTTCTTCTGCTTCTTCTGCTTCACCCTCCTTACTTCACCTTCTCCTTCTCCTTCTTCTACTTCTTCTGATTCACCCTCCAGACTTCACCTTCTCCTTTTCCTTCTTCTGCTTCTTCTGCTTCACCCTCCAGACTTCACCTTCTCCTTCTCCTTCTTCTGCTTCTTCTGCTTCACCCTCCAGATTTCACCTTCTCCTTCTCCTTCATCTGCTTCTTCTGCTTCACCCTCCTGACTTCACCTTCTCCTTCTCCTTCTTCTACTTCTTCTGATTCACCCTCCAGACTTCACCTTCTCCTTCTCCTTCTTCTGCTTCTTCTGCTTCACCCTTAGGACTTCACCTTCTCCTTCTCCTTCTTCTGCTTCTTCTGCTGCGCCCTCCAGACTTCACCGTCTCCATCTCCTTCTTCTGCTTCTTCTGCTTCACCCTCCTGACTTCACCTTCTCCTTCTCCTTCTTCTGCTTCTTCTGCTTCACCCTCCTGACTTCACCTTCTCCTTCTCCTTCTTCTACTTCTTTTGCTTCACCCCCCTGACCTCAACTTCTCCTTCTCCTTCTTCTGCTTCTTCTGATTCACCCTCCTAACTTCACCTTCTCCTTCTCCTTCTTCTGCTTCTTCTGATTCACCCTCCTGACTTCACCTTCTCCTTCTCCTTCTTCTGCTTCTTCTGATTCACCCTCCAGACTTCACCTTCTCCTTCTCCTGCTTCTGCTTCTTCTGATTCACCCTCCAGACTTCACCTTCACCTTCTCCTTCTTCTGCTTCTTCTGATTCACCCTCCAGACCTCACCTTCTCCTTCTCCTTCTTCTACTTCTTCTGATTCACCCTCCAGACTTCATCTTCTCCTTCTCCTTCTTCTGCTTCTTCTGATTCACGCTCCAGACTTCATCTTCTACTTCTCCTTCTTCTGCTTCTTCTGATTCACCCTCCAGACTTCACCTTCTCCTTCTCCTTCTTCTACTTCTTCTGATTCACCCTCCAGACTTCACCTTCTCCTTCTCCTTCTTCTACTTCTTCTGATTCACCCTCCAGTCTTCACCTTCTCCTTCTCCTTCTTCTGCTTCTTCTGTTTCACCCTCCAGACTTCACCTTCTCCTTCTCTTTCTTCTGCTTCTTCTGATTCACCCTCCAGACTTCACCTTCTCCTTCTCCTTCGTCTGATTCTTCTGATTCACCCTCCAGACTTCACCTTCTCCTTCTCCTTCTTCTGCTTCTTCTGATTCACCCTCCTGACTTCACCTTCTCCTTCTCCTTCTTCTACTTCTTCTGATTCACCCTCCTGACTTCACCTTCTCCTTCTCCTTCTTCTACTTCTTCTGCTTCACCCTCCAGACTTCACCTTCTCCTTCTCCTTCTTCTACTTCTTCTGATTCACCCTCCAGACTTCACCTTCTCCTTCTCCTTCTTCTGCTTCTTCTGATTCACCCTCCAGACTTCACATTCTCCTTCTCCTTATTCTGCTTCTTCTGATTCACCCTCCAGACTTCACCTTCTCCTTCTCCTTCTTCTGCTTCTTCTGATTCACCCTCCAGACTTCACCTTCTCCTTCTCCTTCTTCTGCTTCTGCTGATTCACCCTCCAGACTTCACCTTCTCCTTCTCCTTCTTCTACTTCTTCTGATTCACCCTCCAGACTTCATCTTCTCCTTCTCCTTCTTCTGCTTCTTCTGATTCACCCTCCAGACTTCACCTTCTCCTTCTCCTTCATCTGCTTCTTCTGATTCACCCTCCAGACTTCGCCTTCTCCTTCTCCTTCTTCTACTTCTTCTGATTCACCCTCCAGACTTCACCTTCTCCTTCTCCTTCTTCTACTTCTTCTGATTCACCCTCCAGACTTCACCTTCTCCTTTTCCTTCTTCTGCTTCTTCTGATTCACCGTCCAGACTTCACCTTCTCCTTCTCCTTCTTCTGCTTCTTCTGGTTCACCCTCCAGACTTCACCTTCTCCTTATCCTTCTTCTACCTCTTCTGATCCACCCTCCAGACTTCACCTTCTCCTTCTCCTTCTTCTGCTTCTTCTGATTCACCCTCCAGACTTCACCTTCTCCTTCTCCTATGTCTACTTCTTCAGATTCACCCTCCAGACTACACCTTCTCCTTCTCCTTCTTCTACTTCTTCTGATTCACCCTCCAGACTTCACCTTCTCCTTCTCCTTCTTCTGCTTCTTCCGATTCACCCTCCAGACTTCACCTTCTCCTTCTCCTTCTTCTACTTCTTCTGATTCACCCTCCAGACTTTACCTTCGCCTTCTCCTTCTTCTACTTCTTCTGATTCACCCTCCAGACTTCAAATTCTCCTTCTCCTTCTTCTACTTCTTCTGCTTCTCCCTCCAGACTTCACCTTCCCGTTCTCCTTCTTCTGCTTCTTCTGATGCACCCTCCAGACTTCACCTTCTCCTTCTCCTTCTTCTACTTCTTCTGATTCACCCTGCAGACTTCACCTTCTCCTTCTCCTTCTTCTACTTCTTCTGATTCACCCTCCAGACTTCACCTTCTCCTTCTCCTTCTTCTGCTTCTTCTGATTCACCCTCCAGACTTCACCTTCTCCTTCTCATTCTTCTGCTTCTTCTGATTCACCCTCCAGACTTCACCTTCTCCTTCTCCTTCTTCTGCTTCTTCTGATTCACCCTTCAGACTTCACCTTCTCCTTCTCCTTCTTCTGCTTCTTCTGATTCACCCTCCAGACCTCACCTTCTCCTTCTCCTTCTTCTACTTCTTCTGATTCACCCTCCAGACTTCATCTTCTCCATCTCCTTCTTCTGCTTCTTCTGATTCACCCTCCAGACTTCACCTTCTCCTTCTCCTTCTTCTGCTTCTTCTGATTCACCCTCCAGACTTCGCCTTCTCCTTCTCCTTCTTCTACTTCTTCTGATTCACCCTCCAGACTTCACCTTCTCCTTCTCCTTCTTCTACTTCTTCTGATTCACCCTCCAGTCTTCACCTTCTCCTTCTCCTTCTTCTGCTTCTTCTGATTCACCCTCCAGACTTCACCTTCTCCTTCTCCTTCTTCTGCTTCTTCTGATTCACCCACCTGACTTCACCTTCTCCTTCTCCTTCTTCTGCTTCTTCTGATTCACCCTCCAGACTTCACCTTCTCCTTCTCCTTCTTCTACTTCTTCTGATTCACCCTCCAGACTTCACCTTCTCCTTCTACTTCTTCTACTTCTTCTGATTCACCCTCCAGACGTCACCTTCTCCTTCTCCTTCTACTGCTTCGTCTGATTCACCCTCCAGACTTCACCTTCTCCTTCTCCTTCTTCTGCTTCTTCTGGTTCACCCTCCAGACTTCACCTTCTCCTTATCCTTCTTCTACCACTTCTGATTCACCCTCCAGACTTCACCTTCTCCTTTTCCTTCTTCTGCTTCTTCTGATTCACCCTCCAGATTTCACCTTCTCCTTCTCCTTCGTCTACTTCTTCTGATTCACCCTCCAGACTACACCTTCTCCTTCTCCTTCTTCTACTTCTTCTGATTCACCCTCCAGACTTCACCTTCTCCTTCTCCTTCTTATGCTTCTTCCGATTCACCCTCCAGACTTCACCTTCTCCTTCTCCTTCTTCTACTTCTTCTGATTCACCCTCCAGACTTTCCCTTCGCCTTCTCCTTCTTCTACTTCTTCTGATTCACCCTCCAGACTTCACCTTCTCCTTCTCCTTCTTCTACTTCTTCTGCTTCTCCCTCCAGTCTTCACCTTCCCGTTCTCCTTCTTCTGCTTCTTCTGATTCACCCTCCAGACTTCACCTTCTCCTTCTTCTGATTCACCCTCCAGACTTCACCTTCTCCTTCTCCTTCTTCTACTTCTTCTGATTCACCCTCCAGACTTCACCTTCTCCTTCTCCTTTTTCTACTTCTTCTGATTCACCCTCCTGACTTCACCTTCTTCTTCTCCTTCTTCTGCTTCTTCTGCTTCACCCTCCAGACTTCACCTTCTCCTTCTCCTTCTTCTGCTTCTTCTGCTTCACCCTCCAGACTTCACCTTCTCCTTCTCCTTCTTCTGCTTCTTCTGCTTCACCCTCCTGACTTCACCTTCTCCTTCTCCTTCTTCTACTTCTTCTGATTCACCCTCCAGACTTCACCTTCTCCTTCTCCTTCTTCTGCTTCTTCTGCTTCAACCTCCTGACTTCACCTTCTCCTTCTCCTTCTTCTACTTCTTCTGTTTCACCCTCCAGACTTCACCTTCTCCTTCTCCTTCTTCTGCTTCTTCTGCTTCACCCTCCAGACTGCACCTTCTCCTTCTCCTTCTTTTGCTTCTTCTGCTGCGCCCTCCAGACTTCAGCTTCTCCTTCTCCTTCTTCTGCTTCTTCTGCTTCACCCTCCTGACTTCACCTTCTCCTTCTCCTTCTTCTACTTCTTCTGCTTCACCCCCCTGACTTCACCTTCTCCTTCTCCTTCTTCTACTTCTTCTGATTCACCCTCCAGACTTCATCTTCTCCTTCTTCTTCTTCTGCTTCTTCTGATTCACCCTCCAGACTTCACCTTCTCCTGCTCCTTCTTCTGCTCCTTCTGATTCACCCTCCAGACTTCACCTTCTCCTTCAACTTCTTCTACTTCTTCTGATTCACCCTCCAGACTTCACCTTCCCCTTCTCCTTCTTCTACTTCTTCTGATTCACCCTCCAGTCTTCACCTTCTCCTTCTCCTTCTTCTGTTTCTTCTGCTTCACCCTCCAGACATCACCTTCTCCTTCTCTTTATTCTGCTTCTTCTGATTCACCCTCCAGACTTCACCTTCTCCTTCTCCTTCTTCTGATTCTTCTGATTCACCATCCAGACTTCACCTTCTCCTTCTCCTTCTTCAGCTTCTTCTGATTCACCCTCCTGACTTCACCTTCTCCTTCTCCTTCTTCTACTTCTTCTGATTCACCCTCCTGACTTCACCTTCTCCTTCTCCTTCTTCTACTTCTTCTGCTTCACCCTCCAGACTTCACCCTCTCCTTCTCCTTCTTCTACTTCTTCTGATTCACCCTCCAGACTTCACCTTCTCCTTCTTCTGCTTCTTCTGATTCACCCTCCAGACTTCACCTTCTCCTTCTCCTTATTCTGCTTCTTCTGATTCACCCTCCAGACTTCACCTTCTCCTTCTCCTTCTTCTGCTTCTTCTGATTCACCCTCCAGACTTCACCTTCGCCTTCTCCTTCTTCTGCTTCTTCTGATTCACCCTCCAGACTTCACCTTCTCCTTCTCCTTCTTCTGCTTCTTCTAATTCACCCTCCAGACTTCATCGTCTCCTTCTCCTTCTTCTGCTTCTTCTGATTCATCCTCCAGACTTCACCTTCTCCTTCTCCTTCTTCTGCTTCTTCTGATTCAACCTCCAGACTTCACCTTCTCCTTCTCCTTCTTCTACTTCTTCTGATTCACCCTCCAGACTTCACCTTCTCCTTCTCCTTCTTCTACTTCTTCTGATTCACCCTCCAGACTTCACCTTCCCCTTCTCCTTCTTCTGCTTCTTCTGATTCACCCTCCTGACTTCACCTTCTCCTTCTCCTTATTCTGCTTCTTCTGATTCACCCTCCAGACTTCACCTTCTCCTTCTCCTTCTTCTGCTTCTTCTGATTCACCCTCCAGACTTCACCTTCTCCTTCTCCTTCTTCTCCTTCTTCTGATTCACCCTCCAGACTTCACCTTCTCCTTCTCCTTCTTCTGCTTCTTCTGATTCACCCTGCAGACTTCACCTTCTCCTTCTCCTTCGTCTACTTCTTCTGATTCACCGTCCAGACTACACCTTCTCCTTCTCCTTCTTCTACTTCTTCTGATTCACCCTCCAGACTTCACCTTCTCCTTCTCCTTCTTCTGCTTCTTCTGATTCACCCTCCAGACTTCACCTTCTCCTTCTCCTTCTTCTACTTCTTCTGATTGACCCTCCAGACTTCACCTTCTCCTTCTCCTTCTTCTACATCTTCTGATTCACGCACCAGACTTCACCTTCTCCTTCTCCTTCTTCTACTTCTTCTGTTTCACACTCCAGGCTTCGCCTTCTCCTTCTCCTTCTTCTACTTCTTCTGCTTCACCCTCCTGACTTCACCTTCTCCTTCTCCTTCTTCTACTTCTTCTGATTCACCCTCCAGACTTCACCTTCTCCTTCTCCTTCTTCTGCTTCGTCTGCTTCACCCTCCTGACTTCACCTTCTCCTTCTCCTTCTTCGACTTCTCCTGTTTCACCCTCCAGACTTCACCTTCTCCTTCTCCTTCTTCTGCTTCCTCTGCTTCACCCTCCAGACTGCACCTTCTCCTTCTCCTTCTTCTGCTTCTTCTGCTGCGCCCTCCAGACTTCACCTTCTCCTTCTCCTTCTTCTGCTTCTTCTGCTTCACCCTCCTGACTTCACCTTCTCCTTCTCCTTCTTCTACTTCTTCTGCTTCACCCCCCTGACTTCACCTTCTCCTTCTCCTTCTTCTGCTTCTTCTGAATCACCCTCCTAACTTCACCTTCTCCTTCGGCTTCTTCTGCTTCTTCTGATTCACCCTCCAGACTTCACCTTCTCCTTCTCCTTCTTCTGCTTCTTCTGATTCACCCTCCAGACCTCACCTTCTCCTTCTCCTTCTTCTACTTCTTCTGATTCACCCTCCAGACTTCATCTTCTCCTTCTTCTTCTTCTGCTTCTTCTGATTCACCCTCCAGACTTCACCTTCTCCTTCTCCTTCTTCTGCTTCTTCTGATTCACCCTCCAGACTTCACCTTCCCCTTCAACTTCTTCTACTTCTTCTGATTCACCCTCCAGACTTCACCTTCTCCTTCTCCTTCTTCTACTTCTTCTGATTCACCCTCCAGTCTTCACCTTCTCCTTCTCCTTCTTCTGTTTCTTCTGCTTCACCCTCCAGACATCAACTTCTCCTTCTCTTTCTTCTGCTTCTTCTGATTCACCCTCCAGACTTCACCTTCTCCTTCTCCTTCTTCTGCTTCTTCTGATTCACCCTCCAGACTTCACCTTCTCCTTCAACTTCTTCTACTTCTTCTGATTCACCCTCCAGACTTCACCTTCTCCTTCTCCTTCTTCTGCTTCTTCTGATTCACCCTCCAGACTTCACCTTCTCCTTCTCCTTCTTCTGCTTCTGCTGATTCACCCTCCAGACTTCACCTTCTCCTTCTCCTTCTTCTACTTCTTCTGATTCACCCTCCAGACTTCATCTTCTCCTTCTCCTTCTTCTGCTTCTTCTGATTCACCCTCCAGACTTCACCTTCTCCTTCTCCTTCTTCTACTTCTTCTGATTCACCCTCCAGACTTCGCCTTCTCCTTCTCCTTCTTCTACTTCTTCTGATTCATCCTCCAGACTTCACCTTCTCCTTCTCCTTCTTCTACTTCTTCTGATTCACCCTCCAGACTTCACCTTCTCCTTCTCCTTCTTCTGCTTCTTCTGATTCACCCTCCAGACTTCACCTTCTCCTTCTCCTTCTTCTGCTTCTTCTGGTTCACCCTCCAGACTTCACCTTCTCCTTATCCTTCTTCTACCTCTTCTGATCCACCCTCCAGACTTCACCTTCTCCTTCTCCTTCTTCTGCTTCTTCTGATTCACCCTCCAGACTTCACCTTCTCCTTCTCCTTCGTCTACTTCTTCTGATTCACCCTCCAGACTACACCTTCTCCTTCTCCTTCTTCTACTTCTTCTGATTCACCCTCCAGACTTCACCTTCTCCTTCTCCTTCTTCTGCTTCTTCCGATTCACCCTCCAGACTTCACCTTCTCCTTCTCCTTCTTCAGCTTCTTCTGATTCACCCTCCTGACTTCACCTTCTCCTTCTCCTTCTTCTACTTCTTCTGATTCACCCTCCAGACTTCACCTTCTCCTTCTCCTTATTCTGCTTCTTCTGATTCACCCTCCAGACTTCACCTTCTCCTTCTCCTTCTTCTGCTTCTTCTGATTCACCCTCCAGACTTCACCTTCTCCTTCTCCTTCTTCTGCTTCTTCTGATTCTCCCTCCAGACTTCATCTTCTCCTTCTCCTTCTTCTCCTTCTTCTGATTCACCCTCCAGACTTCACCTTCTCCTTCTCCTTCTTCTGCTTCTTCTGAATCACCCTGCAGACTTCACCTTCTCCTTCTCCTTCGTCTACTTCTTCTGATTCACCGTCCAGACTACACCTTCTCCTTCTCCTTCTTCTACTTCTTCTGATTCACCCTCCAGACTTCACCTTCTCCTTCTCCTTCTTCTGCTTCTTCTGATTCACCCTCCAGACTTCACCTTCTCCTTCTCCTTCTTCTACTTCTTCTGATTGACCCTCCAGACTTCACCTTCTCCTTCTCCTTCTTCTACATCTTCTGATTCACGCTCCAGACTTCACCTTCTCCTTCTCCTTCTTCTACTTCTTCTGTTTCACACTCCAGGCTTCGCCTTCTCCTTCTCCTTCTTCTACTTCTTCTGCTTCACCCTCCTGACTTCACCTTCTCCTTCTCCTTCTTCTACTTCTTCTGATTCACCCTCCAGACTTCACCTTCTCCTTCTCCTTCTTCTGCTTCTTCTGCTTCACCCTCCTGACTTCACCTTCTCCTTCTCCTTCTTCTACTTCTTCTGTTTCACCCTCCAGACTTCACCTTCTCCTTCTCCTTCTTCTGCTTCTTCTGCTTCACCCTCCAGACTGCACCTTCTCCTTCTCCTTCTTCTGCTTCTTCTGCTGCGCCCTCCAGACTTCACCTTCTCCTTCTCCTTCTTCTGCTTCTTCTGCTTCACCCTCCTGACTTCACCTTCTCCTTCTCCTTCTTCTACTTCTTCTGCTTCACCCCCCTGACTTCACCTTCTCCTTCTCCTTCTTCTGCTTCTTCTGATTCACCCTCCTAACTTCACCTTCTCCTTCTCCTTCTTCTGCTTCTTCTGATTCACCCTCCAGACTTCACCTTCTCCTTCTCCTTCTTCTGCTTCTTCTGATTCACCCTCCAGACCTCACCTTCTCCTTCTCCTTCTTCTACTTCTTCTGATTCACCCTCCAGACTTCATCTTCTCCTTCTTCTTCTTCTGCTTCTTCTGATTCACCCTCCAGACTTCACCTTCTCCTTCTCCTTCTTCTGCTTCTTCTGATTCACCCTCCAGACTTCACCTTCTCCTTCAACTTCTTCTACTTCTTCTGATTCACCCTCAAGACTTCACCTTCTCCTTCTCCTTCTTCTACTTCTTCTGATTCAACCTCCAGTCTTCACCTTCTCCTTCTCCTTCTTCTGTTTCTTCTGCTTCACCCTCCAGACATCACCTTCTCCTTCTCTTTCTTCTGCTTCTTCTGATTCACCCTCCAGACTTCACCTTCTCCTTCTCCTTCTTCTGCTTCTTCTGATTCACCCTCCAGACTTCACCTTCTCCTTCAACTTCTTCTACTTCTTCTGATTCACCCTCCAGACTTCACCTTCTCCTTCTCCTTCTTCTGCTTCTTCTGATTCACCCTCCAGACTTCACCTTCTCCTTCTCCTTCTTCTGCTTCTGCTGATTCACCCTCCAGACTTCACCTTCTCCTTCTCCTTCTTCTACTTCTTCTGATTCACCCTCCAGACTTCATCTTCTCCTTCTCCTTCTTCTGCTTCTTCTGATTCACCCTCCAGACTTCACCTTCTCCTTCTCCTTCTTCTGCTTCTTCTGATTCACCCTCCAGACTTCGCCTTCTCCTTCTCCTTCTTCTACTTCTTCTGATTCACCCTCCAGACTTCACCTTCTCCTTCTCCTTCTTCTACTTCTTCTGATTCACCCTCCAGACTTCACCTTCTCCTTCTCCTTCTTCTGCTTCTTCTGATTCACCCTCCAGACTTCACCTTCTCCTTCTCCTTCTTCTGCTTCTTCTGGTTCACCCTCCAGACTTCACCTTCTCCTTATCCTTCTTCTACCTCTTCTGATCCACCCTCCAGACTTCACCTTCTCCTTCTTCTTCTTCTGCTTCTTCTGATTCACCCTCCAGACTTCACCTTCTCCTTCTCCTTCGTCTACTTCTTCTGATTCACCCTCCAGACTACACCTTCTCCTTCTCCTTCTTCTACTTCTTCTGATTCACCCTCCAGACTTCACCTTCTCCTTCTCCTTCTTCTGCTTCTTCCGATTCACCCTCCAGACTTCACCTTCTCCTTCTCCTTCTTCTACTTCTTCTGATTCACCCTCCAGACTTTACCTTCGCCTTCTCCTTCTTCTACTTCTTCTGATTCACCCTCCAGACTTCACCTTCTCCTTCTCCTTCTTCTACTTCTTCTGCTTCTCCCTCCAGACTTCACCTTCCCGTTCTCCTTCTTCTGCTTCTTCTGATTCACCCTCCAGACTTCACCTTCTCCTTCTCCTTCTTCTACTTCTTCTGATTCACCCTGCAGACTTCACCTTCTCCTTCTCCTTCTTCTACTTCTTCTGATTCACCCTCCAGACTTCACCTTCTCCTTCTCCATCTTCTGCTTCTTCTGATTCACCCTCCAGACTTCACCTTCTCCTTCTCCTTCTTCTGCTTCTTCTGATTCACCCTCCAGACTTCACCTTCTCCTTCTCCTTCTTCTGCTTCTTCTGATTCACCCTTCAGACTTCACCTTCTCCTTCTCCTTCTTCTGCTTCTTCTGATTCACCCTCCAGACCTCACCTTCTCCTTCTCCTTCTTCTACTTCTTCTGATTCACCCTCCAGACTTCGCCTTCTCCTTCTCCTTCTTCTACTTCTTCTGATTCACCCTCCAGACTTCACCTTCTCCTTCTCCTTCTTCTACTTCTTCTGATTCACCCTCCAGTCTTCACCTTCTCCTTCTCCTTCTTCTGCTTCTTCTGATTCACCCTCCAGACTTCACCTTCTCCTTCTCCTTCTTCTGCTTCTTCTGATTCACCCTCCTGACTTCACCTTCTCCTTCTCCTTCTTCTGCTTCTTCTGATTCACCCTCCAGACTTCACCTTCTCCTTCTCCTTCTTCTACTTCTTCTGATTCACCCTCCAGACTTCACCTTCTCCTTCTCCTTCTTCTGCTTCGTCTGATTCACCCTCCAGACTTCACCTTCTCCTTCTCCTTCTTCTGCTTCTTCTGGTTCACCCTCCAGACTTCACCTTCTCCTTATCCTTCTTCTACCTCTTCTGATTCACCCTCCAGACTTCACCTTCTCCTTTTCCTTCTTCTGCTTCTTCTGATTCACCCTCCAGATTTCACCTTCTCCTTCTCCTTCGTCTACTTCTTCTGATTCACCCTCCAGACTACACCTTCTCCTTCTCCTTCTTCTACTTCTTCTGATTCACCCTCCAGACTTCACCTTCTCCTTCTCCTTCTTATGCTTCTTCCGATTCACCCTCCAGACTTCACCTTCTCCTTCTCCTTCTTCTACTTCTTCTGATTCACCCTCCAGACTTTCCCTTCGCCTTCTCCTTCTTCTACTTCTTCTGATTCACCCTCCAGACTTCACCTTCTCCTTCTCCTTCTTCTACTTCTTCTCCCTCCAGACTTCACCTTCCCGTTCTCCTTCTTCTGCTTCTTCTGATTCACCCTCCAGACTTCACCTTCTCCTTCTCCTTCTTCTCCTTCTTCTGATTCACCCTCCAGACTTCACCTTCTCCTTCTCCTTCTTCTACTTCTTCTGATTCACCCTCCAGACTTCACCTTCTCCTTCTCCTTTTTCTACTTCTTCTGATTCACCCTCCTGACTTCACCTTCTTCTTCTCCTTCTTCTGCTTCTTCTGCTTCACCCTCCAGACTTCACCTTCTCCTTCTCCTTCTTCTGCTTCTTCTGCTTCACCCTCCAGACTTCACCTTCTCCTTCTCCTTCTTCTGCTTCTTCTGCTTCACCCTCCTGACTTCACCTTCTCCTTCTCCTTCTTCTACTTCTTCTGATTCACCCTCCAGACTTCACCTTCTCCTTCTCCTTCTTCTGCTTCTTCTGCTTCAACCTCCTGACTTCACCTTCTCCTTCTCCTTCTTCTACTTCTTCTGTTTCACCCTCCAGACTTCACCTTCTCCTTCTCCTTCTTCTGCTTCTTCTGCTTCACCCTCCAGACTGCACCTTCTCCTTCTCCTTCTTCTGCTTCTTCTGCTGCGCCCTCCAGACTTCAGCTTCTACTTCTCCTTCTTCTGCTTCTTCTGCTTCACCCTCCTGACTTCACCTTCTCCTTCTCCTTCTTCTACTTCTTCTGCTTCACCCCCCTGACTTCACCTTCTCCTTCTCCTTCTTCTACTTCTTCTGATTCACCCTGCAGACTTCATCTTCTCCTTCTTCTTCTTCTGCTTCTTCTGATTCACCCTCCTGACTTCACCTTCTCCTTCTCCTTCTTCTGCTTCTTCTGATTCACCCTCCAGACCTCACCTTCTCCTTCTCCTTCTTCTACTTCTTCTGATTCACCCTCCAGACTTCGCCTTCTCCTTCTCCTTCTTCTACTTCTTCTGATTCACCCTCCAGACTTCACCTTCTCCTTCTCCTTCTTCTACTTCTTCTGATTCACCCTCCAGTCTTCACCTTCTCCTTCTCCTTCTTCTGCTTCTTCTGATTCACCCTCCAGACTTCACCTTCTCCTTCTCCTTCTTCTGCTTCTTCTGATTCACCCTCCTGACTTCACCTTCTCCTTCTCCTTCTTCTGCTTCTTCTGATTCACCCTCCAGACTTCACCTTCTCCTTCTCCTTCTTCTACTTCTTCTGATTCACCCTCCAGACTTCACCTTCTCCTTCTCCTTCTTCTGCTTCGTCTGATTCACCCTCCAGACTTCACCTTCTCCTTCTCCTTCTTCTGCTTCTTCTGGTTCACCCTCCAGACTTCACCTTCTCCTTATCCTTCTTCTACCTCTTCTGATTCACCCTCCAGACTTCACCTTCTCCTTTTCCTTCTTCTGCTTCTTCTGATTCACCCTCCAGATTTCACCTTCTCCTTCTCCTTCGTCTACTTCTTCTGATTCACCCTCCAGACTACACCTTCTCCTTCTCCTTCTTCTACTTCTTCTGATTCACCCTCCAGACTTCACCTTCTCCTTCTCCTTCTTATGCTTCTGCCGATTCACCCTCCAGACTTCACCTTCTCCTTCTCCTTCTTCTACTTCTTCTGATTCACCCTCCAGACTTTCCCTTCGCCTTCTCCTTCTTCTACTTCTTCTGATTCACCCTCCAGACTTCACCTTCTCCTTCTCCTTCTTCTACTTCTTCTCCCTCCAGACTTCACCTTCCCGTTCTCCTTCTTCTGCTTCTTCTGATTCACCCTCCAGACTTCACCTTCTCCTTCTCCTTCTTCTCCTTCTTCTGATTCACCCTCCAGACTTCACCTTCTCCTTCTCCTTCTTCTACTTCTTCTGATTCACCCTCCAGACTTCACCTTCTCCTTCTCCTTTTTCTACTTCTTCTGATTCACCCTCCTGACTTCACCTTCTTCTTCTCCTTCTTCTGCTTCTTCTGCTTCACCCTCCAGACTTCACCTTCTCCTTCTCCTTCTTCTGCTTCTTCTGCTTCACCCTCCAGACTTCACCTTCTCCTTCTCCTTCTTCTGCTTCTTCTGCTTCACCCTCCTGACTTCACCTTCTCCTTCTCCTTCTTCTACTTCTTCTGATTCACCCTCCAGACTTCACCTTCTCCTTCTCCTTCTTCTGCTTCTTCTGCTTCAACCTCCTGACTTCACCTTCTCCTTCTCCTTCTTCTACTTCTTCTGTTTCACCCTCCAGACTTCAACTTCTCCTTCTCCTTCTTCTGCTTCTTCTGCTTCACCCTCCAGACTGCACCTTCTCCTTCTCCTTCTTCTGCTTCTTCTGCTGCGCCCTCCAGACTTCAGCTTCTCCTTCTCCTTCTTCTGCTTCTTCTGCTTCACCCTCCTGACTTCACCTTCTCCTTCTCCTTCTTCTACTTCTTCTGCTTCACCCCCCTGACTTCACCTTCTCCTTCTCCTTCTTCTACTTCTTCTGATTCACCCTGCAGACTTCATCTTCTCCTTCTTCTTCTTCTGCTTCTTCTGATTCACCCTCCAGACTTCACCTTCTCCTTCTCCTTCTTCTGCTTCTTCTGATTCACCCTCCAGACTTCACCTTCTCCTTCAACTTCTTCTACTTCTTCTGATTCACCCTCCAGACTTCACCTTCTCCTTCTCCTTCTTCTACTTCTTCTGATTCACCCTCCAGTCTTCACCTTCTCCTTCTCCTTCTTCTGTTTCTTCTGCTTCACCCTCCAGACATCACCTTCTCCTTCTCTTTATTCTGCTTCTTCTGATTCACCCTCCAGACTTCACCTTCTCCTTCTCCTTCTTCTGATTCTTCTGATTCACCATCCAGACTTCACCTTCTCCTTCTCCTTCTTCAGCTTCTTCTGATTCACCCTCCTGACTTCACCTTCTCCTTCTCCTTCTTCTACTTCTTCTGATTCACCCTCCTGACTTCACCTTCTCCTTCTCCTTCTTCTACTTCTTCTGCTTCACCCTCCAGACTTCACCTTCTCCTTCTCCTTCTTCTACTTCTTCTGATTCACCCTCCAGACTTCACCTTCTCCTTCTTCTGCTTCTTCTGATTCACCCTCCAGACTTCACCTTCTCCTTCTCCTTATTCTGCTTCTTCTGATTCACCCTCCAGACTTCACCTTCTCCTTCTCCTTCTTCTGCTTCTTCTGATTCACCCTCCAGACTTCACCTTCTCCTTCTCCTTCTTCTGCTTCTTCTGATTCACCCTCCAGACTTCACCTTCTCCTTCTCCTTCTTCTGCTTCTTCTGATTCACCCTCCAGACTTCATCGTCTCCTTCTCCTTCTTCTGCTTCTTCTGATTCATCCTCCAGACTTCACCTTCTCCTTCTCCTTCTTCTGCTTCTTCTGATTCAACCTCCAGACTTCACCTTCTCCTTCTCCTTCTTCTACTTCTTCTGATTCACCCTCCAGACTTCACCTTCTCCTTCTCCTTCTTCTACTTCTTCTGATTCACCCTCCAGACTTCACCTTCCCCTTCTCCTTCTTCTGCTTCTTCTGATTCACCCTCCTGACTTCACCTTCTCCTTCTCCTTATTCTGCTTCTTCTGATTCACCCTCCAGACTTCACCTTCTCCTTCTCCTTCTTCTGCTTCTTCTGATTCACCCTCCAGACTTCACCTTCTCCTTCTCCTTCTTCTGCTTCTTCTGATTCACCCTCCAGACTTCACCTTCTCCTTCTCCTTCTTCTCCTTCTTCTGATTCACCCTCCAGACTTCACCTTCTCCTTCTCCTTCTTCTGCTTCTTCTGATTCACCCTGCAGACTTCACCTTCTCCTTCTCCTTCGTCTACTTCTTCTGATTCACCGTCCAGACTACACCTTCTCCTTCTCCTTCTTCTACTTCTTCTGATTCACCCTCCAGACTTCACCTTCTCCTTCTCCTTCTTCTGCTTCTTCTGATTCACCCTCCAGACTTCACCTTCTCCTTCTCCTTCTTCTACTTCTTCTGATTGACCCTCCAGACTTCACCTTCTCCTTCTCCTTCTTCTACATCTTCTGATTCACGCTCCAGACTTCACCTTCTCCTTCTCCTTCTTCTACTTCTTCTGTTTCACACTCCAGGCTTCGCCTTCTCCTTCTCCTTCTTCTACTTCTTCTGCTTCACCCTCCTGACTTCACCTTCTCCTTCTCCTTCTTCTACTTCTTCTGATTCACCCTCCAGACTTCACCTTCTCCTTCTCCTTCTTCTGCTTCTTCTGCTTCACCCTCCAGACTGCACCTTCTCCTTCTCCTTCTTCTGCTTCTTCTGCTGCGCCCTCCAGACTTCACCTTCTCCTTCTCCTTCTTCTGCTTCTTCTGCTTCACCCTCCTGACTTCACCTTCTCCTTCTCCTTCTTCTACTTCTTCTGCTTCACCCCCCTGACTTCACCTTCTCCTTCTCCTTCTTCTGCTTCTTCTGATTCACCCTCCTAACTTCACCTTCTCCTTCTCCTTCTTCTGCTTCTTCTGATTCACCCTCCAGACTTCACCTTCTCCTTCTCCTTCTTCTGCTTCTTCTGATTCACCCTCCAGACCTCACCTTCTCCTTCTCCTTCTTCTACTTCTTCTGATTCACCCTCCAGACTTCATCTTCTCCTTCTTCTTCTTCTGCTTCTTCTGATTCACCCTCCAGACTTCACCTTCTCCTTCTCCTTCTTCTGCTTCTTCTGATTCACCCTCCAGACTTCACCTTCTCCTTCAGCTTCTTCTACTTCTTCTGATTCACCCTCCAGACTTCACCTTCTCCTTCTCCTTCTTCTACTTCTTCTGATTCACCCTCCAGTCTTCACCTTCTCCTTCTCCTTCTTCTGTTTCTTCTGCTTCACCCTCCAGACATCACCTTCTCCTTCTCTTTCTTCTGCTTCTTCTGATTCACCCTCCAGACTTCACCTTCTCCTTCTCCTTCTTCTGATTCTTCTGATTCACCCTCCAGACTTCACCTTCTCCTTCTCCTTCTTCAGCTTCTTCTGATTCACCCTCCTGACTTCACCTTCTCCTTCTCCTTCTTCTACTTCTTCTGATTCACCCTCCTGACTTCACCTTCTCCTTCTCCTTCTTCTACTTCTTCTGCTTCACCCTCCAGACTTCACCTTCTCCTTCTCCTTATTCTGCTTCTTCTGATTCACCCTCCAGACTTCACCTTCTCCTTCTCCTTCTTCTACTTCTTCTGATTCACCCTCCAGACTTCATCGTCTCCTTCTCCTTCTTCTGCTTCTTCTGATTCATCCTCCAGACTTCACCTTCTCCTTCTCCTTCTTCTGCTTCTTCTGATTCAGCCTCCAGACTTCACCTTCTCCTTCTCCTTCTTCTACTTCTTCTGATTCACCCTCCAGACTTCACCTTCTCCTTCTCCTTCTTCTACTTCTTCTGATTCACCCTCCAGACTTCACCTTCTCCATCTCCTTCTTCTGCTTCTTCTGATTCACCCTCCAGACTTCACCTTCTCCTTCTCCTTATTCTGCTTCTTCTGATTCACCCTCCAGACTTCACCTTCTCCTTCTCCTTCTTCTGCTTCTTCTGATTCACCCTCCAGACTTCACCTTCTCCTTCTCCTTCTTCTGCTTCTTCTGATTCACCCTCCAGACTTCACCTTCTCCTTCTCCTTCTTCTACTTCTTCTGATTCACCCTCCAGACTTCACCTTCTCCTTCTCCTTCTTCTGCTTCTTCTGATTCACCCTGCAGACTTCACCTTCTCCTTCTCCTTCGTCTACTTCTTCTGATTCACCGTCCAGACTACACCTTCTCCTTCTCCTTCTTCTACTTCTTCTGATTCACCCTCCAGACTTCACCTTCTCCTTCTCCTTCTTCTGCTTCTTCTGATTCACCCTCCAGACTTCACCTTCTCCTTCTCCTTCTTCTACTTCTTCTGATTGACCCTCCAGACTTCACCTTCTCCTTCTCCTTCTTCTACATCTTCTGATTCACGCTCCAGACTTCACCTTCTCCTTCTCCTTCTTCTACTTCTTCTGCTTCACCCTCCAGAATTCACCTTCTCCTTCTCCTTCTTATGCTTCTTCTGCTTCGCCCTCCAGACTTCACCTTCTCCTTCTCCTTCTTCTACTTCTTCTGATTCACCCTCCAGACTTCACCTTCTCCTTCTCCTTCTTCTGCTTCTTCTGATTCACCCTCCAGACTTCACCTTCTCCTTCTCCTTCTTCTACTTCTTCTGATTGACCCTCCAGACTTCACCTTCTCCTTCTCCTTCTTCTACATCTTCTGATTCACGCTCCAGACTTCACCTTCTCCTTCTCCTTCTTCTACTTCTTCTGTTTCACACTCCAGGCTTCGCCTTCTCCTTCTCCTTCTTCTACTTCTTCTGCTTCACCCTCCTGACTTCACCTTCTCCTTCTCCTTCTTCTACTTCTTCTGATTCACCCTCCAGACTTCACCTTCTCCTTCTCCTTCTTCTGCTTCTTCTGCTTCACCCTCCTGACTTCACCTTCTCCTTCTCCTTCTTCTACTTCTTCTGTTTCACCCTCCAGACTTCACCTTCTCCTTCTCCTTCTTCTGCTTCTTCTGCTTCACCCTCCAGACTGCACCTTCTCCTTCTCCTTCTTCTGCTTCTTCTGCTGCGCCCTCCAGACTTCACCTTCTCCTTCTCCTTCTTCTGCTTCTTCTGCTTCACACTCCTGACTTCACCTTCTCCTTCTCCTTCTTCTACTTCTTCTGCTTCACCCCCCTGAATTCACCTTCTCCTTCCCCTTCTTCTGCTTCTTCTGATTCACCCTCCTAACTTCACCTTCTCCTTCTCCTTCATCTGCTACTTCTGATTCACCCTCCAGACTTCACCTTCTCCTTCTCCTTCTTCTGCTTCTTCTGATTCACCCTCCAGGCCTCACCTTCTCCTTCTCCTTCTTCTACTTCTTCTGATTCACCCTCCAGACTTCATCTTCTCCTTCTTCTTCTTCTGCTTCTTCTGATTCACCCTCCAGACTTCACCTTCTCCTTCTCCTTCTTCTGCTTCTTCTGATTCACCCTCCAGACTTCACCTTCTCCTTCAACTTCTTCTACTTCTTCTGATTCACCCTCCAGACTTCACCTTCTCCTTCTCCTTCTTCTACTTCTTCTGATTCACCCTCCAGTCTTCACCTTCTCCTTCTCCTTCTTCTGTTTCTTCTGCTTCACCCTCCAGACATCACCTTCTCCTTCTCTTTCTTCTGCTTCTTCTGATTCACCCTCCAGACTTCACCTTCTCCTTCTCCTTCTTCTGATTCTTCTGATTCACCCTCCAGACTTCACCTTCTCCTTCTCCTTCTTCAGCTTCTTCTGATTCACCCTCCTGACTTCACCTTCTCCTTCTCATTCTTCTACTTCTTCTGATTCACCCTCCTGACTTCACCTTCTCCTTCTCCTTCTTCTACTTCTTCTGCTTCACCCTCCAGACTTCACCTTCTCCTTCTCCTTCTTCTACTTCTTCTGATTCACCCTCCAGACGTCACCTTCTCCTTCTTCTGCTTCTTCTGATTCACCCTCCAGACTTCACCTTCTCCTTCTCCTTATTCTGCTTCTTCTGATTCACCCTCCAGACTTCAGCTTCTCCTTCTCCTTCTTCTGCTTCTTCTGATTCACCCTGCAGACTTCACCTTCTCCTTCTCCTTCTTCTGCTTCTTCTGATTCACCCTCCAGACTTCACCTTCTCCTTCTCCTTCTTCTACTTCTTCTGATTCACCCTCCAGACTTCATCGTCTCCTTCTCCTTCTTCTGCTTCTTCTGATTCATCCTCCAGACTTCACCTTCTCCTTCTCCTTCTTCTGCTTCTTCTGATTCAGCCTCCAGACTTCACCTTCTCCTTCTCCTTCTTCTACTTCTTCTGATTCACCCTCCAGACTTCACCTTCTCCTTCTCCTTCTTCTACTTCTTCTGATTCACCCTCCAGACTTCACCTTCTCCATCTCCTTCTTCTGCTTCTTCTGATTCACCCTCCAGACTTCACCTTCTCCTTCTCCTTATTCTGCTTCTTCTGATTCACCCTCCAGACATCGCCTTCTCCTTCTCCTTCTTCTGCTTCTTCTGATTCATCCTCCAGACTTCACCTTCTCCTTCTCCTTCTTCTGCTTCTTCTGATTCACCCTCCAGACTTCACCTTCTCCTTCTCCTTATTCTACTTCTTCTGATTCACCCTCCAGACTTCACCTTCTCCTTCTCCTTCTTCTGCTTCTTCTGATTCACCCTGCAGACTTCACCTTCTCCTTCTCCTTCGTCTACTTCTTCTGATTCACCGTCCAGACTACACCTTCTCCTTCTCCTTCTTCTACTTCTTCTGATTCACCCTCCAGACTTCACCTTCTCCTTCTCCTTCTTCTGCTTCTTCTGATTCACCCTCCAGACTTCACCTTCTCCTTCTCCTTCTTCTACTTCTTCTGATTGACCCTCCAGACTTCACCTTCTCCTTCTCCTTCTTCTACATCTTCTGAATCACGCTCCAGACTTCACCTTCTCCTTCTCCTTCTTCTACTTCTTCTGCTTCTCCCTCCAGACTTCACCTTCTCCTTCTCTTTCTTCTACTTCTTCTGATTCACCCTCCAGACTTCACCTTCTCCTTCTCCTTCTTCTACTTCTTCTGATTCACCCTCCAGACTTCACCTTCTCCTTCTCCTTCTTCTACTTCTTCTGATTCACCCTCCAGACTTCACCTTCTCCTTCTCCTTCTTCTACTTCTTCTGATTCACCCTCCTGACTTCACCTTCTCCTTCTCCTTCTTCTGCTTCTTCTGCTTCACCCTCCAAACTTCACCTTCTCCTTCTCCTTCTTCTGCTTCTTCTGCTTCACCCTCCAGACTTCACCTTCTCCTTCTCCTTCTTCTGCTTCTTCTGCTTCACCCTCCTGACTTCACCTTCTCCTTCTCCTTCTTCTACTTCTTCTGATTCACCCTCCAGACTTCACCTTCTCCTTCTCCTTCTTCTGCTTCTTCTGCTTCACCCTCCAGACTTCACCTTCTCCTTCTCCTTCTTATGCTTCTTCTGCTTCGCCCTCCAGACTTCACCTTCTCCTTCTCCTTCTTCTGCTTCTTCTGCTTCACCCTCCAGACTTCACCTTATCCTTCTCCTTCTTCTACTTCTTCTGATTCACCCTCCAGACTTCACCTTCTCCTTCTCCTTCTTCTACTTCTTCTGATTCTCCCTCCAGACTTCACCTTCTCCTTCTCCTTCTTCTGCTTCTTCTGATTCACCCTCCAGACTTCACCTTCTCCTTCTCCTTATTCTGCTTCTTCTGATTCACCCTCCAGACTTCACCTTCTCCTTCTCCTTCTTCTGCTTCTTCTGATTCACCCTCCAGTCTTCACCTTCTCCTTCTTCTTCTGATTCACCCTCCAGACTTCACCTTCTCCTTCTCCTTCTTCTACTTCTTCTGATTCACCCTCCAGACTTCACCTTCTCCTTCTCCTTCTTCTGCTTCTTCTGATTCACCCTGCAGACTTCACCTTCTCCTTCTCCTTCGTCTACTTCTTCTGATTCACCGTCCAGACTACACCTTCTCCTTCTCCTTCTTCTACTTCTTCTGATTCACCCTCCAGACTTCATCTTCTCCTTCTCCTTCTTCTGCTTCTTCTGATTCACCCTCCAGACTTCACCTTCTCCTTCTCCTTCTTCTACTTCTTCTGATTGACCCTCCAGACTTCACCTTCTCCTTCTCCTTCTTCTACTTCTTCTGATTCACCCTCCAGACTTCAACTTCTCCTTCTCCTTCTTCTACTTCTTCTGCTTCTCCCTCCAGACTTCACCTTCTCCTTCTCCTTCTTCTGCTTCTTCTGATTCACCCTCCAGACTTCACCTTCTCCTTCTCCTTCTTCTACTTCTTCTGATTCACCCTCCAGACTTCACCTTCTCCTTCTCCTTCTTCTACGTCTTCTGATTCACCCTCCAGACTTCACCTTCTCCTTCTCCTTCTTCTACTTCTTCTGATTCACCCTCCTTACTTCACCTTCTCCTTCTCCTTCTTCTGCTTCTTCTGCTTCACCCTCCAGACCTCACCTTCTCCTTCTCCTACTTCTGCTTCTTCTGCTTCACCCTCCAGACTTCACCTTCTCCTTCTCCTTCTTCTGCTTCTTCTGCTTCACCCTCCTGACTTCACCTTCCCCTTCTCCTTCTTCTACTTCTTCTGATTCACCCTCCAGACTTCACCTTCTCCTTCTCCTTCTTCTGCTTCTTCTGCTTCACCCTCCAGACTTCACCTTCTCCTTCTCCTTCTTCTGCTTCTTCTGCTTCGCCCTCCAGACTTCACCTTCTCCTTCTCCTTCTTCTGCTTCTTCTGCTTCACCCTCCAGACTTCAACTTCTCCTTCTCCTTCTTCTGCTTCTTCTGCTTCACTCTCCTGACTTCACCTTCTCCTTCTCCTTCTTCTACTTCTTCTGATTCACCCTCCAGACTTCACCTTCTCCTTCTCCATCTTCTGCTTCTTCTGCTTCACCCTCCAGACTTCACCTTCTCCTTCTCCTTCTTCTGCTTCTTCTGCTGCGCCCTCCAGACTTCACCTTCTCCTTCTCCTTCTTCTGCTTCTTCTGCTTCACCGTCCTGACTTCACCTTCTCCTTCTCCTTCTTCTACTTCTTCTGCTTCACCCCCCTGACTTCACCTGCTCCTTCTCCTTCTTCTGCTTCTTCTGATTCACCCTCCTAACTTCACCTTCTCCTTCTCCTTCTTCTGCTTCTTCAGATTCCCCCTCCTGACTTCACCTTCTCCTTCTCCTTCTTTTTCTTCTTCTGATTCACCCTCCAGACTTCACCTTCTCCTTCTCCTTCTTCTGCTTCTTCTGATTCACCCTCCAGACTTCACCTTCTCCTTCTCCTTCTTCTGCTTCTTCTGATTCACCCTCCAGACCTCACCTTCTCCTTCTCCTTCTTCTACTTCTTCTGATTCACCCTCCAGACTTCATCTTCTCCTTCTCCTTCTTCTGCTTCTTCTGATTCACCCTCCAGACTTCACCTTCTCCTTCTCCTTCTTCTGCTTCTTCTGATTCACCCTCCAGACTTCACCTTCTCCTTCTCCTTCTTCTACTTCTTCTGATTCACCCTTCAGTCTTCACCTTCTCCTTCTCCTTCTTCTGTTTCTTCTGCTTCACCCTCCAGACTTCACCTTCTCCTTCTCCTTCTTCTACTTCTTCTGATTCACCCTCCAGACTTCACCTTCTCCTTCTCCTTCTTCTGCTTCTTCTGCTTCACCCTCCAGACTTCACCATCTCCTTCTCCTTCTTCTGCTTCTTCTGCTTCGCCCTCCAGACTTCACCTTCTCCTTCTCCTTCTTCTGCTTCTTCTGCTTCACCCTCCAGACTTCACCTTCTCCTTCTCCTTCTTCTGCTTCTTCTGCTTCACTCTCCTGACTTCACCTTCTCGTTCTCCTTCTTCTACTTCTTCTGATTCACCCTCCAGACTTCACCTTCTCCTTCTCCTTCTTCTTCTTCTTCTGATTCACCCTCCAGACTTTACCTTCTCCTTCTCCTTCTTCTGCTTCTTCTGATTCACCCTCCAGACTTCACCTTCTCCTTCTCCTTATTCTGCTTCTTCTGATTCACCCTCCAGAATTCACCTTCTCCTTCTCCTTCTTCTGCTTCTTCTGATTCACCCTCCAGACTTCACCTTCTCCTTCTTCTTCTGATTCACCCTCCAGACTTCACCTTCTCCTTCTCCTTCTTCTACTTCTTCTGATTCACCCTCCAGACTTCACCTTCTCCTTCTCCTTCTTCTGCTTCTTCTGGTTCACCCTGCAGACTTCACCTTCTCCTTCTCCTTCGTCTACTTCTTCTGATTCACCGTCCAGACTACACCTTCTCCTTCTCCTTCTTCTACTTCTTCTGATTCACCCTCCAGACTTCATCTTCTCCTTCTCCTTCTTCTGCTTCTTCTGATTCACCCTCCAGACTTCACCTTCTCCTTCTCCTTCTTCTACTTCTTCTGATTGACCCTCCAGACTTCACCTTCTCCTTCTCCTTCTTCTACTTCTTCTGATTCACCCTCCAGACTTCAACTTCTCCTTCTCCTTCTTCTACTTCTTCTGCTTCTCCCTCCAGACTTCTACTTCTCCTTCTTCTGCTTCTTCTGATTCACCCTCCAGACTTCACATTCTCCTTCTCCTTCTTCTACGTCTTCTGATTCACCCTCCAGACTTCACCTTTTCCTTCTCCTTCTTCTACTTCTTCTGATTCACCCTCCTTACTTCACCTTCTCCTTCTCCTTTTCGGCTTCTTCTGCTTCACCCTCCAGACTTCACCTTCTCCTTCTCCTTCTTCTGCTTCTTCTGCTTCACCCTCCAGACTTCACCTTCTCCTTCTCCTTCTTCTGCTTCTTCTGCTTCACCCTCCTGACTTCACCTTCTCCTTCTCCTTCTTCTACTTCTTCTGATTCACCCTCCAGACTTCACCTTCTCCTTCTCCTTCTTCTGCTTCTTCTGCTTCACCCTCCAGACTTCACCTTCTCCTTCTCCTTCTTCTGCTTCTTCTGCTTCGCCCTCCAGACTTCACCTTCTCCTTCTCCTTCTTCTGCTTCTTCTGCTTCACCCTCCAGACTTCACCTTCTCCTTCTCCTTCTTCTGCTTCTTCTGCTTCACTCTCCAGACTTCACCTTCTCCTTCTCCTTCTTCTGCTTCTTCTGATTCACCCTCCAGACCTCACCTTCTCCTTCTCCTTCTTCTACTTCTTCTGATTCACCCTCCAGACTTCATCTTCTCCTTCTCCTTCTTCTGCTTCTTCTGATTCACCCTCCAGACTTCACCTTCTCCTTCTCCTTCTTCTGCTTCTTCTGATTCACCCTCCAGACTTCACCTTCTCCTTCTCCTTCTTCTGCTTCTTCTGATTCACCCTCCAGACTTCACCTTCTCCTTCTCCTTCTTCTACTTCTTCTGATTCACCCTTCAGTCTTCACCTTCTCCTTCTCCTTCTTCTGTTTCTTCTGCTTCACCCTGCAGACTTCACCTTCTCCTTCTCCTTCGTCTACTTCTTCTGATTCACCGTCCAGACTACACCTTCTCCTTCTCCTTCTTCTACTTCTTCTGATTCACCCTCCAGACTTCATCTTCTCCTTCTCCTTCTTCTGCTTCTTCTGATTTACCCTCCAGACTTCACCTTCTCCTTCTCCTTCTTTTACTTCTTCTGATTGACCCTCCAGACTTCACCTTCTCCTTCTCCTTCTTCTACTTCTTCTGATTCACCCTCCAGACTTCAACTTCTCCTTCTCCTTCTTCTACTTCTTCTGCTTCTCTCTCCAGACTTCACCTTCTCCTTCTCCTTCTTCTGCTTCTTCTGATTCACCCTCCAGACTTCACATTCTCCTTCTCCTTCTTCTACTTCTTCTGATTCAACCTCCAGACTTCACCTTCTCCTTCTCCTTCTTCTACGTCTTCTGATTCACCCTCCAGACTTAACCTTCTCCTTCTCCTTCTTCTCCTTCTTCTGCTTCTTCTGCTTCACCCTCCAGACTTCACCTTCTCCTTCTCCTTCTTCTGCTTCTTCTGCTTCACCCTCCAGACTTCACCTTCTCCTTCTCCTTCTTCTGCTTCTTCTGCTTCACCCTCCTGACTTCACCTTCTCCTTCTCCTTCTTCTACTTCTTCTGATTCACCCTCCAGACTTCACCTTCTCCTTCTCCTTCTTGTGCTTCTTCTGCTTCACCCTCCAGACTTCACCTTCTCCTTCTCCTTCTTCTGCTTCTTCTGCTTCGCCCTCCAGACTTCACCTTCTCCTTCTCCTTCTTCTGCTTCTTCTGCTTCACCCTCCAGACTTCACCTTCTCCTTCTCCTTCTTCTGCTTCTTCTGCTTCACTCTCCTGACTTCACCTTCTCCTTCTCCTTCTTCTACTTCTTCTGATTCACCCTCCAGACTTCACCTTCTCCTTCTCCTTCTTCTGCTTCTTCTGCTTCACCCTCCAGACTTCACCTTCTCCTTCTCCTTCTTCGGCTTCTTCTGCTGCGCCCTCCAGACTTCACCTTCTCCTTCTCCTTCTTCTGCTTCTTCTGCTTCACCGTCCTGACTTCACCTTCTCCTTCTCCTTCTTCTACTTCTTCTGCTTCACCCCCCTCACTTCACCTGCTCCTTCTCCTTCTTCTGCTTCTTCTGATTCACCCTCCTAACTTCATCTTCTCCTTCTCCTTCTTCTGCTTCTTCTGATTCACCCTCCTGACTTCACCTTCTCCTTCTCCTTCTTTTGCTTCTTCTGATTCACCCTCCAGACTTCACCTTCTCCTTCTCCTTCTTCTGCTTCTTCTGATTCACCCTCCAGACTTCACCTTCTCCTTCTCCTTCTTCTGCTTCTTCTGATTCACCCTCCAGACCTCACCTTCTCCTTCTCCTTCTTCTACTTCTTCTGATTCACCCTCCAGACTTCATCTTCTCCTTCTCCTTCTTCTGCTTCTTCTGATTCACCCTCCAGACTTCACCTTCTCCTTCTCCTTCTTCTGCTTCTTCTGATTCACCCTCCAGACTTCACCTTCTCCTTCTCCTTCTTCTACTTCTTCTGATTCACCCTCCAGACTTCACCTTCTCCTTCTCCTTCTTCTACTTCTTCTGATTCACCCTTCAGTATTCACCTTCTCCTTCTCCTTCTTCTGTTTCTTCTGCTTCACCCTCCAGACTTCACCTTCTCCTTCTCTTCCTTCTGCTTCTTCTGATTCACCCTCCAGACTTCACCTTCTCCTTCTCCTTCTTCTGATTCTTCTGTTTCACCCTCCAGACTTCACCTTCTCCTTCTCCGTCTTCTGCTTCTTCTGCTTCACCCTCCTGACTTCACCTTCTCCTTCTCCTTCTTCTACTTCTTCTGATTCACCCTCCAGACTTCACCTTCTCCTTCTCCTTCTTCAGCTTCTTCTGCTTCACCCTCCAGACTTCACCTTCTCCTTCTCCTTCTTCTGCTTCTTCTGCTTCGCCCTCCAGACTTCACCTTCTCCTTCACCTTCTTCTGCTTCTTCTGCTTCACCCTCCAGACTTCACCTTCTCCTTCTCCTTCTTCTGCTTCTTCTGCTTCACTCTCCTGACTTCACCTTCTCCTTCTCCTTCTTCTACTTCTTCTGATTCACCCTCCAGACTTCACCTTCTCCTTCTCCTTCTTCTGCTTCTTCTGCTTCACCCTCCAGACTTCACCTTCTCCTTCTCCTTCTTCTGCTTCTTCTGCTGCGCCCTCCAGACTTCACCTTCTCCTTCTCCTTCTTCTGCCTCTTCTGCTTCACCGTCCTGACTTCACCTTCTCCTTCTCCTTCTTCTACTTCTTCTGCTTCACCCCCCTGACTTCACCTGCTCCTTCTCCTTCTTCTGCTTCTTCTGATTCACCCTCCTAACTTCACCTTCTCCTTCTTCTGCTTCTTCTGATTCACCCTCCTGACTTCACCTTCTCCTTCTCCTTCTTTTGCTTCTTCTGATTCACCCTCCAGACATCACCTTCTCCTTCTCCTTCTTCTGCTTCTTCTGATTCACCCTCCAGACTTCACCTTCTCCTTCTCCTTCTTCTGCTTCTTCTGATTCACCCTCCAGACCTCACCTTCTCCTTCTCCTTCTTCTCCTTCTTCTGATTCACCCTCCAGACTTCATCTTCTCCTTCTCCTTCTTCTGCTTCTTCTGATTCACCCTCCAGACTTCACCTTCTCCTTCTCCTTCTTCTGCTTCTTCTGATTCACCCTCCAGACTTCACCTTCTCCTTCTCCTTCTTCTACTTCTTCTGATTCACCCTCCAGACCTCACCTTCTCCTTCTCCTTCTTCTACTTCTTCTGATTCACCCTTCAGTCTTCACCTTCTCCTTCTCCTTCTTCTGTTTCTTCTGCTTCACCCTCCAGACTTCACCTTCTCCTTCTCTTTCTTCTGCTTCTTCTGATTCACCCTCCAGACTTCACCTTCTCCTTCTCCTTCTTCTGATTCTTCTGATTCACCCTCCAGACTTCACCTTCTCCTTCTCCTTCTTCTGCTTCTTCTGAATCACCCTCCTGACTTCACCTTCTCCTTCTCCTTCTTCTACTTCTTCTGATTCACCCTCCTGACTTCACCTTCTCCTTCTCTTTCTTCTACTTCTTCTGCTTCACCCTCCAGACTTCACCTTCTCCTTCTCCTTCTTCTACTTCTTCTGATTCACCCTCCAGACTTCACCTTCTCCTTCTACTTCTTCTGCTTCTTCTGATTCACCCTCCAGACTTCACCTTCTCCTTCTCCTTATTCTGCTTCTTCTGATTCACCCTCCAGACTTCACCTTCTCCTTCTCCTTCTTCTGCTTCTTCTGTTTCACCCTCCAGACTTCACCTTCTCCTTCTCCTTCTTCTGATTCTTCTGATTCACCCTCCAGACTTCACCTTCTCCTTCTCCTTCTTCTACTTCTTCTGATTCACCCTCCAGACTTCATCGTCTCCTTCTCCTTCTTCTGCTTCTTCTGATTCACCCTCCAGACTTCACCTTCTCCTTCTCCTTCTTCTGCTTCTTCTGATTCACCCTCCAGACTCCACCTTCTCCTTCTCCTTCTTCTACTTCTTCTGATTCACCCTCCAGACTTCACCTTCTCCTTCTCCTTCTTCTACTTCTTCTGATTCACCCTCCAGACTTCACCTTCTCCTTCTGCTTCTTCTGCTTCTTCTGATTCACCCTCCAGACTTCACCTTCTCCTTCTCCTTATTCTGCTTCTTCTGATTCACCCTTCAGACTTCACCTTCTCCTTCTCCTTCTTCTGCTTCTTCTGATTCACCCTCCAGACTTCACCTTCTCCTTCTCCTTCTTCTGCTTCTTCTGATTCACCCTCCAGACTTCACCTTCTCCTTCTGCTTCTTCTACTTCTTCTGATTCACCCTCCAGACATCCCCTTCCCCTTCTCCTTCTTCTGCTTCTTCTGCTTCGCCCTCCAGACTTCACCTTCTCCTTCTCCTTCTTCTGCTTCTTCTGCTTCACCCTCCAGACTTCACCTTCTCCTTCTCCTTCTTCTACTTCTTCTGATTCACCCTCCAGACTTCACCTTCTCCTTCTCCTTCTTCTGCTTCTTCTGCTTCACCCTCCAGACTTCACCTTCTCCTTCTCCTTCTTCTGCTTCTTCTGCTGCGCCCTCCAGACTTCACCTTCTCCTTCTCCTTCTTCTGCTTCTTCTGCTTCACCCTCCTGACTTCACCTTCTCCTTCTCCTTCTTCTACTTCTTCTGCTTCACCCCCCTGACTTCACCTGCTCCTTCTCCTTCTTCTGCTTCTTCTGATTCACCATCCTAACTTTACCTTCTGCTTCTCCTTCTTCTGCTTCTTCTGATTCACCCTCCTGACTTCACCTTCTCCTTCTCCTTCTTCTGCTTCTTCTAATTCACCCTCCAGACTTCACCTTCTCCTTCTCCTTCTTCTGCTTCTTCTGATTCACCCTCCAGACTTCACCTTCTCCTTCTCCTTCTTCTGCTTCTTCTGATTCACCCTCCTAACTTCACCTTCTCCTTTTCCTTCTTCTGCTTCTTCTGATTCACCCTCCTGACTTCACCTTCTCCTTCTCCTTCTTCTGCTTCTTCTGATTCACCCTCCAGACTTCACCTTCTCCTTCTCCTTATTCTGCTTCTTCTGATTCACCCTTCAGACTTCACCTTCTCCTTCTCCTTCTTCTGCTTCTTCTGATTCACCCTCCAGACTTCACCTTCTCCTTCTCCTTCTTCTGCTTCTTCTGATTCACCCTCCAGACTTCACCTTCTCCTTCTGCTTCTTCTACTTCTTCTGATTCACCCTCCAGACATCCCCTTCCCCTTCTCCTTCTTCTGCTTCTTCTGCTTCGCCCTCCAGACTTCACCTTCTCCTTCTCCTTCTTCTGCTTCTTCTGCTTCACCCTCCAGACTTCACCTTCTCCTTCTCCTTCTTCTACTTCTTCTGATTCACCCTCCAGACTTCACCTTCTCCTTCTCCTTCTTCTGCTTCTTCTGCTTCACCCTCCAGACTTCACCTTCTCCTTCTCCTTCTTCTGCTTCTTCTGCTGCGCCCTCCAGACTTCACCTTCTCCTTCTCCTTCTTCTGCTTCTTCTGCTTCACCCTCCTGACTTCACCTTCTCCTTCTCCTTCTTCTACTTCTTCTGCTTCACCCCCCTGACTTCACCTGCTCCTTCTCCTTCTTCTGCTTCTTCTGATTCACCATCCTAACTTTACCTTCTGCTTCTCCTTCTTCTGCTTCTTCTGATTCACCCTCCTGACTTCACCTTCTCCTTCTCCTTCTTCTGCTTCTTCTAATTCACCCTCCAGACTTCACCTTCTCCTTCTCCTTCTTCTGCTTCTTCTGATTCACCCTCCAGACTTCACCTTCTCCTTCTCCTTCTTCTGCTTCTTCTGATTCACCCTCCTAACTTTACCTTCTCCTTTTCCTTCTTCTGCTTCTTCTGATTCACCCTCCTGACTTCAGCTTCTCCTTCTCCTTCTTCTGCTTCTTCTGATTCACCCTCCAGACTTCACCTTCTCCTTCTCCTTCTTCTGATTCTTCTGATTCACCCTCCTAACTTCACCTTCTCCTTCTCCTTCTTCTGCTTCTTCTGATTCACCCTCCTGACTTCACCTTCTCCTTCTCCTTCTTCTACATCTTCTGATTCACCCTCCAGACTTCACCTTCTCCTTCTCCTTCTTCTGCTTCTTCTGCTTCACCCTCCAGACTTCACCTTCTCCTTCTCCTTCTTCTGCTTCTTCTGCTGCGCCCTCCAGACTTCACCTTCTCCTTCTCCTTCTTCTGCCTCTTCTGCTTCACCGTCCTGACTTCACCTTCTCCTTCTCCTTCTTCTACTTCTTCTGCTTCACCCCCCTGACTTCACCTGCACCTTCTCCTTCTTCTGCTTCTTCTGATTCACCCTCCTAACTTCACCTTCTCCTTCTCCTTCTTCTGCTTCTTCTGATTCACCCTCCTGACTTCACCTTCTCCTTCTCCTTCTTTTGCTTCTTCTGATTCACCCTCCAGACATCACCTTCTCCTTCTCCTTCTTCTGCTTCTTCTGATTCACCCTCCAGACTTCACCTTCTCCTTCTCCTTCTTCTGCTTCTTCTGATTCACCCTCCAGACCTCACCTTCTCCTTCTCCTTCTTCTACTTCTTCTGATTCACCCTCCAGACTTCATCTTCTCCTTCTCCTTCTTCTGCTTCTTCTGATTCACCCTCCAGACTTCACCTTCTCCTTCTCCTTCTTCTGCTTCTTCTGATTCACCCTCCAGACTTCACCTTCTCCTTCTCCTTCTTCTACTTCTTCTGATTCACCCTCCAGACCTCACCTTCTCCTTCTCCTTCTTCTACTTCTTCTGATTCACCCTTCAGTCTTCACCTTCTCCTTCTCCTTCTTCTGTTTCTTCTGCTTCACCCTCCAGACTTCACCTTCTCCTTCTCTTTCTTCTGCTTCTTCTGATTCACCCTCCAGACTTCACCTTCTCCTTCTCCTTCTTCTGATTCTTCTGATTCACCATCCTAACTTTACCTTCTGCTTCTCCTTCTTCTGCTTCTTCTGATTCACCCTCCTGACTTCACCTTCTCCTTCTCCTTCTTCTGCTTCTTCTAATTCACCCTCCAGACTTCACCTTCTCCTTCTCCTTCTTCTGCTTCTTCTGATTCACCCTCCAGACTTCACCTTCTCCTTCTCCTTCTTCTGCTTCTTCTGATTCACCCTCCTAACTTTACCTTCTCCTTTTCCTTCTTCTGCTTCTTCTGATTCACCCTCCTGACTTCAGCTTCTCCTTCTCCTTCTTCTGCTTCTTCTGATTCACCCTCCAGACTTCACCTTCTCCTTCTCCTTCTTCTGATTCTTCTGATTCACCCTCCTAACTTCACCTTCTCCTTCTCCTTCTTCTGCTTCTTCTGATTCACCCTCCTGACTTCACCTTCTCCTTCTCCTTCTTCTACATCTTCTGATTCACCCTCCAGACTTCACCTTCTCCTTCTCCTTCTTCTGCTTCTTCTGCTTCACCCTCCAGACTTCACCTTCTCCTTCTCCTTCTTCTGCTTCTTCTGCTGCGCCCTCCAGACTTCACCTTCTCCTTCTCCTTCTTCTGCCTCTTCTGCTTCACCGTCCTGACTTCACCTTCTCCTTCTCCTTCTTCTACTTCTTCTGCTTCACCCCCCTGACTTCACCTGCACCTTCTCCTTCTTCTGCTTCTTCTGATTCACCCTCCTAACTTCACCTTCTCCTTCTCCTTCTTCTGCTTCTTCTGATTCACCCTCCTGACTTCACCTTCTCCTTCTCCTTCTTTTGCTTCTTCTGATTCACCCTCCAGACATCACCTTCTCCTTCTCCTTCTTCTGCTTCTTCTGATTCACCCTCCAGACTTCACCTTCTCCTTCTCCTTCTTCTGCTTCTTCTGATTCACCCTCCAGACCTCACCTTCTCCTTCTCCTTCTTCTACTTCTTCTGATTCACCCTCCAGACTTCATCTTCTCCTTCTCCTTCTTCTGCTTCTTCTGATTCACCCTCCAGACTTCACCTTCTCCTTCTCCTTCTTCTGCTTCTTCTGATTCACCCTCCAGACTTCACCTTCTCCTTCTCCTTCTTCTACTTCTTCTGATTCACCCTCCAGACCTCACCTTCTCCTTCTCCTTCTTCTACTTCTTCTGATTCACCCTTCAGTCTTCACCTTCTCCTTCTCCTTCTTCTGTTTCTTCTGCTTCACCCTCCAGACTTCACCTTCTCCTTCTCTTTCTTCTGCTTCTTCTGATTCACCCTCCAGACTTCACCTTCTCCTTCTCCTTCTTCTGATTCTTCTGATTCACCCTCCAGACTTCACCTTCTCCTTCTCCTTCTTCTGCTTCTTCTGAATCACCCTCCTGACTTCACCTTCTCCTTCTCCTTCTTCTACTTCTTCTGATTCACCCTCCTGACTTCACCTTCTCCTTCTCCTTCTTCTACTTCTTCTGCTTCACCCCCCTGACTTCACCTGCACCTTCTCCTTCTTCTGCTTCTTCTGATTCACCCTCCTAACTTCACCTTCTCCTTCTCCTTCTTCTGCTTCTTCTGATTCACCCTCCTGACTTCACCTTCTCCTTCTCCTTCTTCTACTTCTTCTGATTCACCCTCCAGACTTCACCTTCTCCTTCTCCTTCTTCTGCTTCTTCTGATTCACCCTCCAGACCTCACCTTCTCCTTCTACTTCTTCTACTACTTCTGATTCACCCTCCAGACTTCATCTTCTCCTTCTCCTTCTTCTGCTTCTTCTGATTCACCCTCCAGACTTCACCTTCTCCTTCTCCTTCTTCTGCTTCTTCTGATTCACCCTCCAGACTTCACCTTCTCCTTCTCCTTCTTCTACTTCTTCTGATTCACCCTCCAGACCTCACCTTCTCCTTCTCCTTCTTCTACTTCTTCTGATTCACTCTCCAGTCTTCACCTTCTCCTTCTCCTTCTTCTGTTTCTTCTGCTTCACCCTCCAGAATTCACCTTCTCCTTCTCTTTCTTCTGCTTCTTCTGATTCACCCTCCAGACTTCACCTTCTCCTTCTCCTTCTTCTGATTCTTCTGATTCACCCTCCAGACTTCACCTTCTCCTTCTCCTTCTTCTGCTTCTTCTGATTCACCCTCCTGACTTCACCTTCTCATTCTCCTTCTTCTACTTCTTCTGATTCACCCTCCTGACTTCACCTTCTCCTTTTCCTTCTTCTACTTCTTCTGCTTCACCCTCCAGACTTCGCCTTCTCCTTCTCCTTCTTCTACTGCTTCTGATTCACCCTCCAGACTTCACCTTCTCCTTCTCCTTCTTCTACTTCTTCTGATTCACCCTCCAGACTTCACCTTCTCCTTCTCCTTCTTCTACTTCTTCTGATTCACCCTCCAGACTTCACCTTCTCCTTCTCCTTCTTCTGCTTCTTCTGATTCACCCTCCAGACTTCACCTTCTCCTTCTCCTTATTCTGCTTCTTCTGATTCACCCTCCAGACTTCACCTTCTCCTTCTCCTTCTTCTGCTTCTTCTGATTCACCCTCCAGACTTCACCTTCTCCTTCTCCTTCTTCTGCTTCTTCTGATTCATCCTCCAGACTTCACCTTCTCCTTCTCCTTCTACTACTTCTTCTGATTCACCCTCCAGACTTCACCTTCTCCTTCTCGTTCTTCTGCTTCTTCTGATTCACCCTCCAGACTTCACCTTCTCCTTCTCCTTCGTCAACTTCTTCTGATTCACCCTCCAGACTACACCTTCTCCTTCTCCGTCTTCTACTTCTTCTGATTCACCCTCCAGACTTCACCTTCTCCTTCTCGTTCTTCTGCTTCTTCTGATTCACCCTCCAGACTTCACCTTCTCCTTCTCCTTCTTCTACTTCTTCTGCTTCTCCCTCCAGACGTCACCTTCTCCTTCTCCTTCTTCTGCTTCTTCTGATTCACCCTCCAGACTTCACCTTCTCCTTCTCCTTCTTCTACTTCTTCTGATTCACCCTCCAGACTTCACCTTCTCCTTCTCCTTCTTCTACTTCTTCCGATTCACCCTCCTGACTTCACCTTCTCCTTCTCCTTCTTCTACTTCTTCTGATTCACCGTCCTGACTTCATCTTCTCCTTCTCCTTCTTCTACTTCTTCTGATTCACCCTCCAGACTTCACCTTCTCCTTCTCCTTCTTCTGCTTCTTCTGATTCACCCTCCAGACTTCACCTTCTCCTTCTCCTTCTTCTGCTTCACCCTCCAGACTTCACCTTCTCCTTCTCCTTCTTCTGCTTCTTCTGCTGCGCCCTCCAGACTTCACCTTCTCCTTCTCCTTCTTCTGCTTCTTCTGCTTCACCCTCCTGACTTCACCTTCTCCTTCTCCTTCTTCTACTTCTTCTGCTTCACCCCCTGACTTCACCTGCTCCTTCTCCTTCTTCTGCTTCTTCTGATTCACCCTCCCAACTTTACCTTCTGCTTCTCCTTCTTCTGCTTCTTCTGATTCACCCTCCTGACTTCACCTTCTCCTTCTCCTTCTTCTGCTTCTTCTAATTCACCCTCCAGACTTCACCTTCTCCTTCTCCTTCTTCTGCTTCTTCTGATTCACCCTCCTAACTTCACCTTCTACTTCTCCTTCTTCTGCTTCTTCTGATTCACCCTCCTGACTTCACCTTCTCCTTCTCCTTCTTCTACTTCTTCTGATTCACCCTCCAGACTTCACCTTCTCCTTCTCCTTCTTCTGCTTCTTCTGCTTCACCCTCCAGACTTCACCTTCTCCTTCTCCTTCTTCTGCTTCTTCTGCTGCGCCCTCCAGACTTCACCTTCTCCTTCTCCTTCTTCTGCCTCTTCTGCTTCACCGTCCTGACTTCACCTTCTCCTTCTCCTTCTTCTACTTCTTCTGCTTCACCCCCCTGACTTCACCTGCTCCTTCTCCTTCTTCTGCTTCTTCTGATTCACCCTCCTAACTTCACCTTCTCCTTCTCCTTCTTCTGCTTCTTCTGATTCACCCTCCTGACTTCACCTTCTCCTTCTCCTTCTTTTGCTTCTTCTGATTCACCCTCCAGACATCACCTTCTCCTTCTCCTTCTTCTGCTTCTTCTGATTCACCCTCCAGACTTCACCTTCTCCTTCTCCTTCTTCTGCTTCTTCTGATTCACCCTCCAGACCTCACCTTCTCCTTCTCCTTCTTCTACTTCTTCTGATTCACCCTCCAGACTTCATCTTCTCCTTCTCCTTCTTCTGCTTCTTCTGATTCACCCTCCAGACTTCACCTTCTCCTTCTCCTTCTTCTGCTTCTTCTGATTCACCCTCCAGACTTCACCTTCTCCTTCTCCTTCTTCTGCTTCTTCTGATTCACCCTCCTAACTTCACCTTCTACTTCTCCTTCTTCTGCTTCTTCTGATTCACCCTCCTGACTTCACCTTCTCCTTCTCCTTCTTCTACTTCTTCTGATTCACCCTCCAGACTTCACCTCCTCCTTCTCCTTCTTCTGCTTCTTCTGCTTCACCCTCCAGACTTCACCTTCTCCTTCTCCTTCTTCTGCTTCTTCTGCTGCGCCCTCCAGACTTCACCTTCTCCTTCTCCTTCTTCTGCCTCTTCTGCTTCACCGTCCTGACTTCACCTTCTCCTTCTCCTTCTTCTACTTCTTCTGCTTCACCCCCCTGACTTCACCTGCTCCTTCTCCTTCTTCTGCTTCTTCTGATTCACCCTCCTAACTTCACCTTCTCCTTCTCCTTCTTCTGCTTCTTCTGATTCACCCTCCTGACTTCACCTTCTCCTTCTCCTTCTTTTGCTTCTTCTGATTCACCCTCCAGACATCACCTTCTCCTTCTCCTTCTTCTGCTTCTTCTGATTCACCCTCCAGACTTCACCTTCTCCTTCTCCTTCTTCTGCTTCTTCTGATTCACCCTCCAGACCTCACCTTCTCCTTCTCCTTCTTCTACTTCTTCTGATTCACCCTCCAGACTTCATCTTCTCCTTCTCCTTCTTCTGCTTCTTCTGATTCACCCTCCAGACTTCACCTTCTCCTTCTCCTTCTTCTGCTTCTTCTGATTCACCCTCCAGACTTCACCTTCTCCTTCTCCTTCTTCTACTTCTTCTGATTCACCCTCCAGACCTCACCTTCTCCTTCTCCTTCTTCTACTTCTTCTGATTCACCTTTCAGTCTTCACCTTCTGCTTCTCCTTCTTCTGTTTCCTCTGCTTCACCCTCCAGACTTCACCTTCTCCTTCTCTTTCTTCTGCTTCTTCTGATTCACCCTCCAGACTTCACCTTCTCCTTCTCCTTCTTCTGATTCTTCTGATTCACCCTCCAGACTTCACCTTCTCTTTCTCCTTCTTCTGCTTCTTCTGAATCACCCTCCTGACTTCACCTTCTCCTTCTCCTTCTTCTACTTCTTCTGATTCACCCTCCTGACTTCACCTTCTCCTTCTCCTTCTTCTACTTCTTCTGCTTCACCCTCCAGACTTCACCTTCTCCTTCTCCTTCTTCTACTTCTTCTGATTCACCCTCCAGACTTCACCTTCTCCTTCTACTTCTTCTGCTTCTTCTGATTCACCCTCCAGACTTCACCTTCTCCTTCTCCTTATTCTGCTTCTTCTGATTCACCCTCCAGACTTCACCTTCTCCTTCTCCTTCTTCTGCTTCTTCTGATTCACCCTCCAGACTTCACCTTCTCCTTCTCCTTCTTCTGCTTCTTCTGATTCACCCTCCAGACTTCACCTTCTCCTTCTCCTTCTTCTACTTCTTCTGATTTACCCTCCAGACTTCATCGTCTCCTTCTCCTTCTTCTGCTTCTTCTGATTCACCCTCCAGACTTCACCTTCTCCTTCTCCTTCTTCTGCTTCTTCTGATTCACCCTCCAGACTTCACCTTCTCCTTCTCCTTCTTCTACTTCTTCTGATTCACCCTCCAGACTTCACCTTCTCCTTCTCCTTCTTCTACTTCTTCTGATTCACCCTCCAGACTTCACCTTCTCCTTCTCCTTCTTCTGCTTCTTCTGATTCACCCTCCAGACTTCACCTTCTCCTTCTCCTTATTCTGCTTCTTCTGATTCACCCTCCAGACTTCACCTTCTCCTTCTCCTTCTTCTGCTTCTTCTGATTCACCCTCCAGACTTCACCTTCTCCTTCTCCTTCTTCTGCTTCTTCTGATTCACCCTCCAGACTTCACCTTCTCCTTCTGCTTCTTCTACTTCTTCTGATTCACCCTCCAGACTTCCCCTTCCCCTTCTCCTTCTTCTGCTTCTTCTGCTTCGCCCTCCAGACTTCACCTTCTCCTTCTCCTTCTTCTGCTTCTTCTGCTTCACCCTCCAGACTTCACCTTCTCCTTCTCCTTCTTCTACTTCTTCTGATTCACCCTCCAGACTTCACCTTCTCCTTCTCCTTCTTCTGCTTCACCCTCCAGACTTCACCTTCTCCTTCTCCTTCTTCTGCTTCTTCTGCTGCGCCCTCCAGACTTCACCTTCTCCTTCTCCTTCTTCTGCTTCTTCTGCTTCACCCTCCTGACTTCACCTTCTCCTTCTCCTTCTTCTACTTCTTCTGCTTCACCCCATGACTTCACCTGCTCCTTCTCCTTCTTCTGCTTCTTCTGATTCACCCTCCCAACTTTACCTTCTGCTTCTCCTTCTTCTGCTTCTTCTGATTCACCCTCCTGACTTCACCTTCTCCTTCTCCTTCTTCTGCTTCTTCTAATTCACCCTCCAGACTTCACCTTCTCCTTCTCCTTCTTCTGCTTCTTCTGATTCACCCTCCAGACTTCACCTTCTCCTTCTCCTTCTTCTGCTTCTTCTGATTCACCCTCCTAACTTCACCTTCTCCTTCTCCTTCTTCTGCTTCTTCTGATTCACCCTCCTGACTTCACCTTCTCCTTCTCCTTCTTCTGCTTCTTCTGATTCACCCTCCAGACTTCACCTTCTCCTTCTCCTTCTTCTGCTTCTTCTGATTCACCCTCCAGACTTCACCTTCTCCTTCTCCTTCTTCTGCTTCTTCTGATTCACCCTCCAGACTTCACCTTCTCCTTCTCCTTCTTCTGCTTCTTCTGATTCACCCTCCAGACTTCACCTTCTCCTTCTCCTTCTTCTACTTCTTCTGATTCACCCTCCAGACCTCACCTTCTCCTTCTCCTTCTTCTACTTCTTCTGATTCACTCTCCAGTCTTCACCTTCTCCTTCTCCTTCTTCTGTTTCTTCTGCTTCACCCTCCAGAATTCACCTTCTCCTTCTCTTTCTTCTGCTTCTTCTGATTCACCCTCCAGACTTCACCTTCTCCTTCTCCTTCTTCTGATTCTTCTGATTCACCCTCCAGACTTCACCTTCTCCTTCTCCTTCTTCTGCTTCTTCTGATTCACCCTCCTGACTTCACCTTCTCATTCTCCTTCTTCTACTTCTTCTGATTCACCTTCCTGACTTCACCTTCTCCTTTTCCTTCTTCTACTTCTTCTGCTTCACCCTCCAGACTTCACCATCTCCATCTCCTTCTTCTACTGCTTCTGATTCACCCTCCAGACTTCACCATCTCCTTCTCCTTCTTCTACTTCTTCTGATTCACCCTCCAGACTTCACCTTCTCCTTCTCCTTCTTCTACTTCTTCTGATTCACCCTCCAGACTTCACCTTCTCCTTCTCCTTCTTCTGCTTCTTCTGATTCACCCTCCAGACTTCACCTTCTCCTTCTCCTTATTCTGCTTCTTCTGATTCACCCTCCAGACTTCACCTTCTCCTTCTCCTTCTTCTACTTCTTCTGATTCACCCTCCAGACTTCACCTTCTCCTTCTCCTTCTTCTGCTTCTTCTGATTCATCCTCCAGACTTCACCTTCTCCTTCTCCTTCTACTACTTCTTCTGATTCACCCTCCAGACTTCACCTTCTCCTTCTCGTTCTTCTGCTTCTTCTGATTCACCCTCCAGACTTCACCTTCTCCTTCTCCTTCGTCAACTTCTTCTGATTCACCCTCCAGACTACACCTTCTCCTTCTCCTTCTTCTACTTCTTCTGATTCACCCTCCAGACTTCACCTTCTCCTTCTCGTTCTTCTGCTTCTTCTGATTCACCCTCCAGACTTCACCTTCTCCTTCTCCGTCTTCTACTTCTTCTGATTCACCCTCCAGACTTCACCTTCTCCTTCTCCTTCTTCTACTTCTTCTGATTCACCCTCCAGACATCACCTTCTCCTTCTCCTTCTTCTACTTCTTCTGCTTCTCCCTCCAGACGTCACCTTCTCCTTCTCCTTCTTCTGCTTCTTCTGATTCACCCTCCAGACTTCACCTTCTCCTTCTCCTTCTTCTACTTCTTCTGATTCACCCTCCAGACTTCACCTTCTCCTTCTCCTTCTTCTACTTCTTCTGATTCACCCTCCAGACTTCACCTTCTCCTTCTCCTTCTTCTCCTTCTTCCGATTCACCCTCCTGACTTCACCTTCTCCTTCTCCTTCTTCTGCTTCTTCTGCTTCACCCTCCTGACTTCACCTTCTCCTTCTCCTTCTTCTACTTCTTCTGATTCACCCTCCTGACTTCATCTTCTCCTTCTCCTTCTTCTACTTCTTCTGATTCACCCTCCAGACTTCACCTTCTCCTTCTCCTTCTTCTGCTTCTTCTGCTTCACCCTCCAGACTTCACCTTCTCCTTCTCCTTCTTCTGCTTCTTCTGCTTCGCCCTCCAGACTTCACCTTCTCCTTCTCCTTCTTCTGCTTCTTCTGCTTCACCCTCCAGACTTCACCTTCTCCTTCTCCTTCTTCTGCTTCTTCTGCTTCACTCTCCTGACTTCACCTTCTCCTTCTCCTTCTTCTACTTCTTCTGATTCACCCTCCAGACTTCGCCTTCTCCTTCTCCTTCTTCTGCTTCTTCTGCTGCGCCCTCCTGACTTCACCTTCTCCTTCTCCTTCTTCTGCTTCTTCTAATTCACCCTCCAGACTTCACCTTCTCCTTCTCCTTCTTCTGCTTCTTCTGATTCACCCTCCAGACTTCACCTTCTCCTTCTCCTTCTTCTGCTTCTTCTGATTCACCCTCCAGACCTCATCTTCTCCTTCTCCTTCTTCTACTTCTTCTGATTCACCCTCCAGACTTCTTCTTCTCCTTCTCCTTCTTCTGCTTCTTCTTATTCACCCACCAGACTTCACCTTCTCCTTCTCCTTCTTCTGCTTCTTCTGATTCACCCTCCAGACTTCACCTTCTCCTTCTCCTTCTTCTGCTTCTTCTGCTTCACCCTCCAGACTTCACCTTCTCCTTCTCCTTCTTCTGCTTCTTCTGCTTCACCCTCCTGACTTCACCTTCTCCTTCTCCTTCTTCTACTTCTTCTGATTCACCCTCCAGACTTCTCCTTCTCCTTCTCCTTCTTCTGCTTCTTCTGCTTCACTCTCCTGACTTCACCTTCTCCTTCTCCTTCTTCTGCTTCTTCTGCTTCGACCTCCAGACTTCACCTTCTCCTTCTCCTTCTTCTGCTTCTTCTGCTTCACTCTCCTGACTTCACCTTCTCCTTCTCCTTCTTCTACTTCTTCTGATTCACCCTCCAGACTTCACCCTCTCCTTCTCCTTCTTCTACTTCTTCTGCTTCACCCCCCTGACTTCACCTGCTCCTTCTCCTTCTCCTGCTTCTTCTGATTCACCCTCCTAACTTCACCTTCTCCTTCTCCTTCTTCTGCTTCTTCTGATTCACGCTCCTGACTTCACCTTTTACTTCTCCTTCTTCTGCTTCTTCTGATTCACCCTCCAGACTTCACCTTCTCCTTCTCCTTCTTCTGCTTCTTCTGATTCACCCTCCAGACTTCACCTTCTCCTTCTCCTTCTTCTGCTTCTTCTGATTCACCCTCCAGACCTCACCTTCTCCTTCTCCTTCTTCTACTTCTTCTGATTCACCCTCCAGACTTCATCTTCTCCTTCTCCTTCTTCTGCTTCTTCTGATTCACCCTCCAGACTTCACCTTCTCCTTCTCCTTCTTCTACTTCTTCTGATTCACCCTCCAGACTTCACCTTCTCCTTCTCCTTCTTCTACTTCGTCTGATTCACCCTCCAGACTTCACCTTCTCCTTCTCCTTCTTCTACTTCTTCTGATTCACCCTCCAGTCTTCACCTACTCCTTCTCCTTCTTCTGTTTCTTCTGCTTCACCCTCCAGACTTCCCCTTCTCCTTCTCTTTCTTCTGCTTCTTCTGATTCACCCTCCAGACTTCATCTTCTCCTTCTCCTTCTTCTGATTCTTCTGATTCACCCTCCAGACTTCACCTTCTCCTTCTCCTTCTTCTGCTTCTTCTGATTCACCCTCCTGACTTCACCTTCTCCTTCTCCTTCTTCTACTTCTTCTGCTTCTCCCTCCAGACTTCACCTTCTCCTTCTCCTTCTTCTACTTCTTCTGATTCACCCTCCAGACTTCACCTTCTCCTTATCCTTCTTCTGCTTCTTCTGATTCACCCTCCAGACTTCACCTTCTCCTTCTCCTTATTCTGCTTCTTCTGATTCACCCTCCAGACTTCACCTTCTCCTTCTCCTTCTTCTGCTTCTTCTGATTCACCCTCCAGACTTCACCTTTTCCTTCTCCTTCTTGTGCTTCTTCTGATTCACCCTCCAGACTTCACCTTCTCCTTCTCCTTCTTCTGCTTCTTCTGATTCACCCTCCAGACTTCACCTTCTCCTTCTCCTTCTTCTACTTCTTCTGATTCACCCTCCAGACTTCACCTTCTCCTTCTCTTTCTTCAGCTTCTTCTGATTCTCCCTCCAGACTTCACCTTCTCCTTCTCCTTCTTCTGATTCTTCTGATTCACCCTCCCGACTTCACCTTCTCCTTCTCCTTCTTCTGCTTCTTCTGATTCACCCTCCTGACTTCACCTTCTCCTTCTCCTTCTTCTACTTCTTCTGATTCACCCTCCTGACTTCACCTTCTCCTTCTCCTTCTTCTACTTCTACTGCTTCACCCTCCAGACTTCACCTTCTCCTTCTCCTTCTTCTACTTCTTCTGATTCACCCTCCAGACTTCACCTTCTCCTTCTCCTTCTTCTACTTCTTCTGATTCACCCTCCAGACTTCACCTTCTCCTTCTCCTTCTTCTACTTCTTCTGATTCATCCTCCAGACTTCACCTTCTCCTTCTCCTTCTTCTGCTTCTTCTGATTCACCCTCCAGACTTCACCTTCTCCTTCTCCTTATTCTGCTTCTTCTGATTCACCCTCCAGACTTCACCTTCTCCTTCTCCTTCTTCTGCTTCTTCTGATTCACCCTCCAGACTTCACCTTCTCCTTCTCCTTCTTCTGCTTCTTCTGATTCACCCTCCAGACTTCACCTTCTCCTTCTCCTTCTTCTACTTCTTCTGATTCACCCTCCAGACTTCATCTTCTCCTTCTCCTTCTTCTGCTTATTCTGATTCACCCTCCAGACTTCACCTTCTCCTTCTCCTTCGTCTACTTCTTCTGATTCACCCTCCAGACTACACCTTCTCCTTCTCTTTCTTCTACTTCTTCTGATTCACCCACCAGACTTCACCTTCTCCTTCTCCTTCTTCTGTTTCTTCTGATTCACCCTCGAGACTTCACCTTCTCCTTCTCCTTCTTCTACTTCTTCTGATTCACCCTCCAGACTTCACCTTCTCCTTCTCCTTCTTCTACTTCTTCTGATTCACCCTCCAGACTTCATCTTCTCCTTCTCCTTCTTCTGCATCTTCTGATTCACCCTCCAGACTTCACCTTCTCCTTCTCCTTCTTCTGCTTCTTCTGATTCACCCTCCAGACTTCACCTTCTCCTTCTCCTTCTTCTACTTCTTCTGATTCACCCTCCAGACTTCACCTTCTCCTTCTCCTTCTTCTACTTTTTCTGATTCACCCTCCAGTCTTCACATTCTCCTTCTCCTTCTTCTGTTTCTTCTGCGTCAGCCTCCAGACTTCACCTTCTCCTTCTCTTTCTTCTGATTCTTCTGATTCACCCTCCAGACTTCACCTTCTCCTTCTCCTTCTTCTGATTCTTCTGATTCACCCTCCAGACTTCACCTTCTCCTTCTCCTTCTTCTGCTTCTTCTGATTCACCCTCCTGGCTTCACCTTCTCCTTCTCCTTCTTCTACTTCTTCTGAATCACCCTCCTGACTTCACCTTCTCCTTCTCCTTCTTCTCCTTCTTCTGCTTCACCCTCCAGACTTCACCTTCTCCTTCTCCTTCTTCTGCTTCTTCTGATTCACCCTCCAGACTTCACCTTCTCCTTCTCCTTCTTCTGCTTCTTCTGATTCACCCTCCTAACTTCACCTTCTACTTCTCCTTCTTCTGCTTCTTCTGATTCACCCTCCTGACTTCACCTTCTCCTTCTCCTTCTTCTACTTCTTCTGATTCACCCTCCAGACTTCACCTTCTCCTTCTCCTTCTTCTGCTTCTTCTGCTTCACCCTCCAGACTTCACCTTCTCCTTCTCCTTCTTCTGCTTCTTCTGCTGCGCCCTCCAGACTTCACCTTCTCCTTCTCCTTCTTCTGCCTCTTCTGCTTCACCGTCCTGACTTCACCTTCTCCTTCTCCTTCTTCTACTTCTTCTGCTTCACCCCCCTGACTTCACCTGCTCCTTCTCCTTCTTCTGCTTCTTCTGATTCACCCTCCTAACTTCACCTTCTCCTTCTCCTTCTTCTGCTTCTTCTGATTCACCCTCCTGACTTCACCTTCTCCTTCTCCTTCTTTTGCTTCTTCTGATTCACCCTCCAGACATCACCTTCTCCTTCTCCTTCTTCTGCTTCTTCTGATTCACCCTCCAGACTTCACCTTCTCCTTCTCCTTCTTCTGCTTCTTCTGATTCACCCTCCAGACCTCACCTTCTCCTTCTCCTTCTTCTACTTCTTCTGATTCACCCTCCAGACTTCATCTTCTCCTTCTCCTTCTTCTGCTTCTTCTGATTCACCCTCCAGACTTCACCTTCTCCTTCTCCTTCTTCTGCTTCTTCTGATTCACCCTCCAGACTTCACCTTCTCCTTCTCCTTCTTCTACTTCTTCTGATTCACCCTCCAGACCTCACCTTCTCCTTCTCCTTCTTCTACTTCTTCTGATTCACCCTTCAGTCTTCACCTTCTGCTTCTCCTTCTTCTGTTTCCTCTGCTTCACCCTCCAGACTTCACCTTCTCCTTCTCTTTCTTCTGCTTCTTCTGATTCACCCTCCAGACTTCACCTTCTCCTTCTTCTGATTCTTCTGATTCACCCTCCAGACTTCACCTTCTCTTTCTCCTTCTTCTGCTTCTTCTGAATCACCCTCCTGACTTCACCTTCTCCTTCTCCTTCTTCTACTTCTTCTGATTCACCCTCCTGACTTCACCTTCTCCTTCTCCTTCTTCTACTTCTTCTGCTTCACCCTCCAGACTTCACCTTCTCCTTCTCCTTCTTCTACTTCTTCTGATTCACCCTCCAGACTTCACCTTCTCCTTCTACTTCTTCTGCTTCTTCTGATTCACCCTCCAGACTTCACCTTCTCCTTCTCCTTATTCTGCTTCTTCTGATTCACCCTCCAGACTTCACCTTCTCCTTCTCCTTCTTCTGCTTCTTCTGATTCACCCTCCAGACTTCACCTTCTCCTTCTCCTTCTTCTGCTTCTTCTGATTCACCCTCCAGACTTCACCTTCTCCTTCTCCTTCTTCTACTTCTTCTGATTTACCCTCCAGACTTCATCGTCTCCTTCTCCTTCTTCTGCTTCTTCTGATTCACCCTCCAGACTTCACCTTCTCCTTCTCCTTCTTCTGCTTCTTCTGATTCACCCTCCAGACTTCACCTTCTCCTTCTCCTTCTTCTACTTCTTCTGATTCACCCTCCAGACTTCACCTTCTCCTTCTCCTTCTTCTACTTCTTCTGATTCACCCTCCAGACTTCACCTTCTCCTTCTCCTTCTTCTGCTTCTTCTGATTCACCCTCCAGACTTCACCTTCTCCTTCTCCTTATTCTGCTTCTTCTGATTCACCCTCCAGACTTCACCTTCTCCTTCTCCTTCTTCTGCTTCTTCTGATTCACCCTCCAGACTTCACCTTCTCCTTCTCCTTCTTCTGCTTCTTCTGATTCACCCTCCAGACTTCACCTTCTCCTTCTGCTTCTTCTACTTCTTCTGATTCACCCTCCAGACTTCCCCTTCCCCTTCTCCTTCTTCTGCTTCTTCTGCTTCGCCCTCCAGACTTCACCTTCTCCTTCTCCTTCTTCTGCTTCTTCTGCTTCACCCTCCAGACTTCACCTTCTCCTTCTCCTTCTTCTACTTCTTCTGATTCACCCTCCAGACTTCACCTTCTCCTTCTCCTTCTTCTGCTTCACCCTCCAGACTTCACCTTCTCCTTCTCCTTCTTCTGCTTCTTCTGCTGCGCCCTCCAGACTTCACCTTCTCCTTCTCCTTCTTCTGCTTCTTCTGCTTCACCCTCCTGACTTCACCTTCTCCTTCTCCTTCTTCTACTTCTTCTGCTTCACCCCATGACTTCACCTGCTCCTTCTCCTTCTTCTGCTTCTTCTGATTCACCCTCCCAACTTTACCTTCTGCTTCTCCTTCTTCTGCTTCTTCTGATTCACCCTCCTGACTTCACCTTCTCCTTCTCCTTCTTCTGCTTCTTCTAATTCACCCTCCAGACTTCACCTTCTCCTTCTCCTTCTTCTGCTTCTTCTGATTCACCCTCCAGACTTCACCTTCTCCTTCTCCTTCTTCTGCTTCTTCTGATTCACCCTCCTAACTTCACCTTCTCCTTCTCCTTCTTCTGCTTCTTCTGATTCACCCTCCTGACTTCACCTTCTCCTTCTCCTTCTTCTGCTTCTTCTGATTCACCCTCCAGACTTCACCTTCTCCTTCTCCTTCTTCTGCTTCTTCTGATTCACCCTCCAGACTTCACCTTCTCCTTCTCCTTCTTCTGCTTCTTCTGATTCACCCTCCAGACCTCACCTTCTCCTTCTACTTCTTCTACTACTTCTGATTCACCCTCCAGACTTCATCTTCTCCTTCTCCTTCTTCTGCTTCTTCTGATTCACCCTCCAGACTTCACCTTCTCCTTCTCCTTCTTCTGCTTCTTCTGATTCACCCTCCAGACTTCACCTTCTCCTTCTCCTTCTTCTACTTCTTCTGATTCACCCTCCAGACCTCACCTTCTCCTTCTCCTTCTTCTACTTCTTCTGATTCACTCTCCAGTCTTCACCTTCTCCTTCTCCTTCTTCTGTTTCTTCTGCTTCACCCTCCAGAATTCACCTTCTCCTTCTCTTTCTTCTGCTTCTTCTGATTCACCCTCCAGACTTCACCTTCTCCTTCTCCTTCTTCTGATTCTTCTGATTCACCCTCCAGACTTCACCTTCTCCTTCTCCTTCTTCTGCTTCTTCTGATTCACCCTCCTGACTTCACCTTCTCATTCTCCTTCTTCTACTTCTTCTGATTCACCTTCCTGACTTCACCTTCTCCTTTTCCTTCTTCTACTTCTTCTGCTTCACCCTCCAGACTTCACCATCTCCTTCTCCTTCTTCTACTGCTTCTGATTCACCCTCCAGACTTCACCATCTCCTTCTCCTTCTTCTACTTCTTCTGATTCACCCTCCAGACTTCACCTTCTCCTTCTCCTTCTTCTACTTCTTCTGATTCACCCTCCAGACTTCACCTTCTCCTTCTCCTTCTTCTGCTTCTTCTGATTCACCCTCCAGACTTCACCTTCTCCTTCTCCTTATTCTGCTTCTTCTGATTCACCCTCCAGACTTCACCTTCTCCTTCTCCTTCTTCTACTTCTTCTGATTCACCCTCCAGACTTCACCTTCTCCTTCTCCTTCTTCTGCTTCTTCTGATTCATCCTCCAGACTTCACCTTCTCCTTCTCCTTCTACTACTTCTTCTGATTCACCCTCCAGACTTCACCTTCTCCTTCTCGTTCTTCTGCTTCTTCTGATTCACCCTCCAGACTTCACCTTCTCCTTCTCCTTCGTCAACTTCTTCTGATTCACCCTCCAGACTACACCTTCTCCTTCTCCTTCTTCTACTTCTTCTGATTCACCCTCCAGACTTCACCTTCTCCTTCTCGTTCTTCTGCTTCTTCTGATTCACCCTCCAGACTTCACCTTCTCCTTCTCCGTCTTCTACTTCTTCTGATTCACCCTCCAGACTTCACCTTCTCCTTCTCCTTCTTCTACTTCTTCTGATTCACCCTCCAGACATCACCTTCTCCTTCTCCTTCTTCTACTTCTTCTGCTTCTCCCTCCAGACGTCACCTTCTCCTTCTCCTTCTTCTGCTTCTTCTGATTCACCCTCCAGACTTCACCTTCTCCTTCTCCTTCTTCTACTTCTTCTGATTCACCCTCCAGACTTCACCTTCTCCTTCTCCTTCTTCTACTTCTTCTGATTCACCCTCCAGACTTCACCTTCTCCTTCTCCTTCTTCTCCTTCTTCCGATTCACCCTCCTGACTTCACCTTCTCCTTCTCCTTCTTCTGCTTCTTCTGCTTCACCCTCCTGACTTCACCTTCTCCTTCTCCTTCTTCTACTTCTTCTGATTCACCCTCCTGACTTCATCTTCTCCTTCTCCTTCTTCTACTTCTTCTGATTCACCCTCCAGACTTCACCTTCTCCTTCTCCTTCTTCTGCTTCTTCTGCTTCACCCTCCAGACTTCACCTTCTCCTTCTCCTTCTTCTGCTTCTTCTGCTTCGCCCTCCAGACTTCACCTTCTCCTTCTCCTTCTTCTGCTTCTTCTGCTTCACCCTCCAGACTTCACCTTCTCCTTCTCCTTCTTCTGCTTCTTCTGCTTCACTCTCCTGACTTCACCTTCTCCTTCTCCTTCTTCTACTTCTTCTGATTCACCCTCCAGACTTCACCTTCTCCTTCTCCTTCTTCTGCTTCTTCTGCTGCGCCCTCCTGACTTCACCTTCTCCTTCTCCTTCTTCTGCTTCTTCTAATTCACCCTCCAGACTTCACCTTCTCCTTCTCCTTCTTCTGCTTCTTCTGATTCACCCTCCAGACTTCACCTTCTCCTTCTCCTTCTTCTGCTTCTTCTGATTCACCCTCCAGACCTCATCTTCTCCTTCTCCTTCTTCTACTTCTTCTGATTCACCCTCCAGACTTCTTCTTCTCCTTCTCCTTCTTCTGCTTCTTCTTATTCACCCACCAGACTTCACCTTCTCCTTCTCCTTCTTCTGCTTCTTCTGATTCACCCTCCAGACTTCACCTTCTCCTTCTCCTTCTTCTGCTTCTTCTGCTTCACCCTCCAGACTTCACCTTCTCCTTCTCCTTCTTCTGCTTCTTCTGCTTCACCCTCCTGACTTCACCTTCTCCTTCTCCTTCTTCTACTTCTTCTGATTCACCCTCCAGACTTCTCCTTCTCCTTCTCCTTCTTCTGCTTCTTCTGCTTCACTCTCCTGACTTCACCTTCTCCTTCTCCTTCTTCTGCTTCTTCTGCTTCGACCTCCAGACTTCACCTTCTCCTTCTCCTTCTTCTGCTTCTTCTGCTTCACTCTCCTGACTTCACCTTCTCCTTCTCCTTCTTCTACTTCTTCTGATTCACCCTCCAGACTTCACCCTCTCCTTCTCCTTCTTCTACTTCTTCTGCTTCACCCCGCTGACTTCACCTGCTCCTTCTCCTTCTCCTGCTTCTTCTGATTCACCCTCCTAACTTCACCTTCTCCTTCTCCTTCTTCTGCTTCTTCTGATTCACGCTCCTGACTTCACCTTTTACTTCTCCTTCTTCTGCTTCTTCTGATTCACCCTCCAGACTTCACCTTCTCCTTCTCCTTCTTCTGCTTCTTCTGATTCACCCTCCAGACTTCACCTTCTCCTTCTCCTTCTTCTGCTTCTTCTGATTCACCCTCCAGACCTCACCTTCTCCTTCTCCTTCTTCTACTTCTTCTGATTCACCCTCCAGACTTCATCTTCTCCTTCTCCTTCTTCTGCTTCTTCTGATTCACCCTCCAGACTTCACCTTCTCCTTCTCCTTCTTCTACTTCTTCTGATTCACCCTCCAGACTTCACCTTCTCCTTCTCCTTCTTCTACTTCGTCTGATTCACCCTCCAGACTTCACCTTCTCCTTCTCCTTCTTCTACTTCTTCTGATTCACCCTCCAGTCTTCACCTACTCCTTCTCCTTCTTCTGTTTCTTCTGCTTCACCCTCCAGACTTCCCCTTCTCCTTCTCTTTCTTCTGCTTCTTCTGATTCACCCTCCAGACTTCATCTTCTCCTTCTCCTTCTTCTGATTCTTCTGATTCACCCTCCAGACTTCACCTTCTCCTTCTCCTTCTTCTGCTTCTTCTGATTCACCCTCCTGACTTCACCTTCTCCTTCTCCTTCTTCTACTTCTTCTGCTTCTCCCTCCAGACTTCACCTTCTCCTTCTCCTTCTTCTACTTCTTCTGATTCACCCTCCAGACTTCACCTTCTCCTTATCCTTCTTCTGCTTCTTCTGATTCACCCTCCAGACTTCACCTTCTCCTTCTCCTTATTCTGCTTCTTCTGATTCACCCTCCAGACTTCACCTTCTCCTTCTCCTTCTTCTGCTTCTTCTGATTCACCCTCCAGACTTCACCTTTTCCTTCTCCTTCTTCTGCTTCTTCTGATTCACCCTCCAGACTTCACCTTCTCCTTCTCCTTCTTCTGCTTCTTCTGATTCACCCTCCAGACTTCACCTTCTCCTTCTCCTTCTTCTACTTCTTCTGATTCACCCTCCAGACTTCACCTTCTCCTTCTCTTTCTTCAGCTTCTTCTGATTCTCCCTCCAGACTTCACCTTCTCCTTCTCCTTCTTCTGATTCTTCTGATTCACCCTCCCGACTTCACCTTCTCCTTCTCCTTCTTCTGCTTCTTCTGATTCACCCTCCTGACTTCACCTTCTCCTTCTCCTTCTTCTACTTCTTCTGATTCACCCTCCTGACTTCACCTTCTCCTTCTCCTTCTTCTACTTCTACTGCTTCACCCTCCAGACTTCACCTTCTCCTTCTCCTTCTTCTACTTCTTCTGATTCACCCTCCAGACTTCACCTTCTCCTTCTCCTTCTTCTACTTCTTCTGATTCACCCTCCAGACTTCACCTTCTCCTTCTCCTTCTTCTACTTCTTCTGATTCATCCTCCAGACTTCACCTTCTCCTTCTCCTTCTTCTGCTTCTTCTGATTCACCCTCCAGACTTCACCTTCTCCTTCTCCTTATTCTGCTTCTTCTGATTCACCCTCCAGACTTCACCTTCTCCTTCTCCTTCTTCTGCTTCTTCTGATTCACCCTCCAGACTTCACCTTCTCCTTCTCCTTCTTCTGCTTCTTCTGATTCACCCTCCAGACTTCACCTTCTCCTTCTCCTTCTTCTACTTCTTCTGATTCACCCTCCAGACTTCATCTTCTCCTTCTCCTTCTTCTGCTTATTCTGATTCACCCTCCAGACTTCACCTTCTCCTTCTCCTTCGTCTACTTCTTCTGATTCACCCTCCAGACTACACCTTCTCCTTCTCTTTCTTCTACTTCTTCTGATTCACCCACCAGACTTCACCTTCTCCTTCTCCTTCTTCTGTTTCTTCTGATTCACCCTCGAGACTTCACCTTCTCCTTCTCCTTCTTCTACTTCTTCTGATTCACCCTCCAGACTTCACCTTCTCCTTCTCCTTCTTCTACTTCTTCTGATTCACCCTCCAGACTTCATCTTCTCCTTCTCCTTCTTCTGCATCTTCTGATTCACCCTCCAGACTTCACCTTCTCCTTCTCCTTCTTCTGCTTCTTCTGATTCACCCTCCAGACTTCACCTTCTCCTTCTCCTTCTTCTACTTCTTCTGATTCACCCTCCAGACTTCACCTTCTCCTTCTCCTTCTTCTACTTTTTCTGATTCACCCTCCAGTCTTCACATTCTCCTTCTCCTTCTTCTGTTTCTTCTGCGTCAGCCTCCAGACTTCACCTTCTCCTTCTCTTTCTTCTGATTCTTCTGATTCACCCTCCAGACTTCACCTTCTCCTTCTCCTTCTTCTGATTCTTCTGATTCACCCTCCAGACTTCACCTTCTCCTTCTCCTTCTTCTGCTTCTTCTGATTCACCCTCCTGGCTTCACCTTCTCCTTCTCCTTCTTCTACTTCTTCTGAATCACCCTCCTGACTTCACCTTCTCCTTCTCCTTCTTCTCCTTCTTCTGCTTCACCCTCCAGACTTCACCTTCTCCTTCTCCTTCTTCTACCTCTTCTGATTCACCCTCCAGACTTCACCTTCTCCTTCTCCTTCTTCTGCTTCTTCTGATTCACCCTCCAGACTTCACCTTCTCCTTCTCCTTATTCTGCTTCTTCTGATTCACACTCCAGACTTCACCTTCTCCTTCTCCTTATTCTGCTTCTTCTGATTCAACCTCCAGACTTCACCTTCTCCTTCTCCTTCTTCTACTTCTTCTGATTCACCCTCCAGACTTCACCTTCTCCTTCTCCTTCTTCTGCTTCTTCTGATTCACCCTCCAGACTTCACCTTCTCCTTCTCCTTATTCTGCTTCTTCTGATTCACCCTCCAGACTTCACCTTCTCCTTCTCCTTCTTCTGCTTCTTCTGATTCACCCTCCAGACTTCACCTTCTCCTTCTCCTTCTTCTGCTTCTTCTGATTCATCATCCAGACTTCACCTTCTCCTTCTCCTTCTACTACTTCTTCTGATTCACCCTCCAGACTTCACCTTCTCCTTCTCGTTCTTCTGCTTCTTCTGATTCACCCTCCAGACTTCACCTTCTCCTTCTCCTTCGTCAACTTCTTCTGATTCACCCTCCAGACTACACCTTCTCCTTCTCCTTCTTCTACTTCTTCTGATTCACCCTCCAGACTTCACCTTCTCCTTCTCGTTCTTCTGCTTCTTCTGATTCACCCTCCAGACTTCACCTTCTCCTTCTCCGTCTTCTACTTCTTCTGATTCACCCTCCAGACTTCACCTTCTCCTTCTCCTTCTTCTACTTCTTCTGATTCACCCTCCAGACTTCACCTTCTCCTTCTCCTTCTTCTACTTCTTCTGCTTCTCCCTCCAGACGTCACCTTCTCCTTCTCCTTCTTCTGCTTCTTCTGATTCACCCTCCAGACTTCACCTTCTCCTTCTCCTTCTTCTACTTCTTCTGATTCACCCTCCAGACTTCACCTTCTCCTTCTCCTTCTTCTACTTCTTCTGATTCACCCTCCAGACTTCACCTTCTCCTTCTCCTTCTTCTACTTCTTCCGATGCACCCTCCTGACTTCACCTTCTCCTTCTCCTTCTTCTGCTTCTTCTGCTTCACCCTCCTGACTTCACCTTCTCCTTCTCCTTCTTCTACTTCTTCTGATTCACCCTCCTGACTTCATCTTCTCCTTCTCCTTCTTCTACTTCTTCTGATTCACCCTCCAGACTTCACCTTCTCCTTCTCCTTCTTCTGCTTCTTCTGCTTCACCCTCCAGACTTCACCTTCTCCTTCTCCTTCTTCTGCTTCTTCTGCTTCGCCCTCCAGACTTCACCTTCTCCTTCTCCTTCTTCTGCTTCTTCTGCTTCACCCTCCAGACTTCACCTTCTCCTTCTCCTTCTTCTGCTTCTTCTGCTTCACTCTCCTGACTTCACCTTCTCCTTCTCCTTCTTCTACTTCTTCTGATTCACCCTCCAGACTTCACCTTCTCCTTCTCCTTCTTCTGCTTCTTCTGCTGCGCCCTCCTGACTTCACCTTCTCCTTCTCCTTCTTCTGCTTCTTCTAATTCACCCTCCAGACTTCACCTTCTCCTTCTCCTTCTTCTGCTTCTTCTGATTCACCCTCCAGACTTCACCTTCTCCTTCTCCTTCTTCTGCTTCTTCTGATTCACCCTCCAGACCTCATCTTCTCCTTCTCCTTCTTCTACTTCTTCTGATTCACCCTCCAGACTTCTTCTTCTCCTTCTCCTTCTTCTGCTTCTTCTTATTCACCCACCAGACTTCACCTTCTCCTTCTCCTTCTTCTGCTTCTTCTGATTCACCCTCCAGACTTCACCTTCTCCTTCTCCTTCTTCTGCTTCTTCTGCTTCACCCTCCAGACTTCACCTTCTCCTTCTCCTTCTTCTGCTTCTTCTGCTTCACCCTCCTGACTTCACCTTCTCCTTCTCCTTCTTCTACTTCTTCTGATTCACCCTCCAGACTTCTCCTTCTCCTTCTCCTTCTTCTGCTTCTTCTGCTTCACTCTCCTGACTTCACCTTCTCCTTCTCCTTCTTCTACTTCTTCTGATTCACCCTCCAGACTTCACCCTCTCCTTCTCCTTCTTCTGCTTCTTCTGCTTCACCCTCCAGACTTCACCTTCTCTTTCTCCTTCTTCTGCTTCTTCTGCTGCGCCCTCCAGACTTCACCTTCTCCTTCTCCTTCTTCTGCTTCTTCTGATTCACCCTCCAGACTTCACCTTCTCCTTCTCCTTCTTCTACTTCTTCTGATCCACCCTCCTGACTTCACCTTCTCCTTCTCCTTCTTCTGCTTCTTCTGCTTCACCCTCCAGACTTCACCTTCTCCTTCTCCTTCTTCTACTTCTTCTGCTTCACCCTCCAGACTTCACCTTCTCCTTCTCCTTCTTCTGCTTCTTCTGCTTCACCATCCTGACTTCACCTTATCCTTCTCCTTCTTCTACTTCTTCTGATTCACCCTCCAGACTTCACCTACTCCTTCTCCTTCTTCTGCTTCTTCTGCTTCACCCTCCAGACTTCACCTTCTCCTTCTCCTTCTTCTGCTTCTTCTGCTTCGACCTCCAGACTTCACCATCTCCTTCTCCTTCTTCTGCTTCTTCTGCTTCACTCTCCTGACTTCACCTTCTCCTTCTCCTTCTTCTACTTCTTCTGATTCACCCTCCAGACTTCACCCTCTCCTTCTCCTTCTTCTACTTCTTCTGCTTCACCCCCCTGACTTCACCTGCTCCTTCTCCTTCTCCTGCTTCTTCTGATTCACCCTCCTAACTTCACCTTCTCCTTCTCCTTCTTCTGCTTCTTCTGATTCACGCTCCTGACTTCACCTTTTACTTCTCCTTCTTCTGCTTCTTCTGATTCACCCTCCAGACTTCACCTTCTCCTTCTCCTTCTTCATCTTCTTCTGATTCACCCTCCAGACTTCACCTTCTCCTTCTCCTTCTTCTGCTTCTTCTGATTCACCCTCCAGACCTCACCTTCTCCTTCTCCTTCTTCTACTTCTTCTGATTCACCCTCCAGACTTCATCTTCTCACTTCTCCTTCTTCTGCTTCTTCTGATTCACCCTCCAGACTTCACCTTCTCCTTCTCCTTCTTCTACTTCTTCTGATTCACTCTCCAGACTTCACCTTCTCCTTCTCCTTCTTCTACTTCGTCTGATTCACCCTCCAGACTTCACCTTCTCCTTCTCCTTCTTCTACTTCTTCTGATTCACCCTCAAGTCTTCACCTACTCCTTCTCCTTCTTCTGTTTCTTCTGCTTCACCCTCCAGACTTCCCCTTCTCCTTCTCTTTCTTCTGCTTCTTCTGATTCACCCTCCAGACTTCATCTTCTCCTTCTCCTTCTTCTGATTCTTCTGATTCACCCTCCAGACTTCACCTTCTCCTTCTCCTTCTTCTGCTTCTTCTGATTCACCCTCCTGACTTCACCTTCTCCTTCTCCTTCTTCTACTTCTTCTGCTTCTCCCTCCAGACTTCACCTTCTCCTTCTCCTTCTTCTACTTCTTCTGATTCACCCTCCAGACTTCACCTTCTCCTTCTCCTTCTTCTGCTTCTTCTGATTCACCCTCCAGACTTCACCTTCTCCTTCTCCTTATTCTGCTTCTTCTGATTCACCCTCCAGACTTCTCCTTCTCCTTCTCCTTCTTCTGCTTCTTCTGATTCACCCTCCAGACTTCACCTTTTCCTTCTCCTTCTTCTGCTTCTTCTGATTCACCCTCCAGACTTCACCTTCTCCTTCTCCTTCTTCTGCTTCTTCTGATTCACCCTCCAGACTTCACCTTCTCCTTCTCCTTCTTCCACTTCTTCTGATTCACCCTCCAGACTTCACCTTCTCCTTCTCTTTCTTCTGCTTCTTCTGATTCTCCCTCCAGACTTCACCTTCTCCTTCTCCTTCTTCTGATTCTTCTGATTCACCCTCTAGACTTCACCTTCTCCTTCTCCTTCTTCTGCTTCTTCTGATTCACCCTCCTGACTTCACCTTCTCCTTCTCCTTCTTCTACTTCTTCTGATTCACCCTCCTGACTTCACCTTCTCCTTCTCCTTCTTCTACTTCTACTGCTTCACCCTCCAGACTTCACCTTCTCCTTCTCCTTCTTCTACTTCTTCTGATTCACCCTCCAGACTTCACCTTCTCCTTCTCCTTCTTCTACTTCTTCTGATTCACCCTCCAGACTTCACCTTCTCCTTCTCCTTCTTCTACTTCTTCTGATTCATCCTCCAGACTTCACCTTCTCCTTCTCCTTCTTCTGCTTCTTCTGATTCACCCTCCAGACTTCACCTTCTCCTTCTCCTTATTCTGCTTCTTCTTGATTCACCCTCCAGACTTCACCTTCTCCTTCTCCTTCTTCTGCTTCTTCTGATTCACCCTCCAGACTTCACCTTCTCCTTCTCCTTCTTCTGCTTCTTCTGATTCACCCTCCAGACTTCACCTTCTCCTTCTCCTTCTTCTACTTCTTCTGATTCACCCTCCAGACTTCATCTTCTCCTTCTCCTTCTTCTGCTTCTTCTGATTCACCCTCCAGACTTCACCTTCTCCTTCTCCTTCGTCTACTTCTTCTGATTCACCCTCCAGACTACACCTTCTCCTTCTCCTTCTTCTACTTCTTCTGATTCACCCACCAGACTTCACCTTCTCCTTCTCCTTCTTCTGTTTCTTCTGATTCACCCTCGAGACTTCACCTTCTCCTTCTCCTTCTTCTACTTCTTCTGATTCACCCTCCAGACTTCACCTTCTCCTTCTCCTTCTTCTACTTCTTCTGATTCACCCTCCAGACTTCATCTTCTCCTTCTCCTTCTTCTGCTTCTTCTGATTCACCCTCCAGACTTCACCTTCTCCTTCTCCTTATTCTGCTTCTTCTGATTCACCCTCCAGACTTCACCTTCTCCTTCTCCTTATTCTGCTTCTTCTGATTCACCCTCCAGACTTCACCTTCTCCTTCTCCTTCTTCTGCTTCTTCTGATTCACCCTCCAGACTTCACCTTCTCCTTCTCCTTCTTCTGCTTCTTCTGATTCATCCTCCAGACTTCACCTTCTCCTTCTCCTTCTACTACTTCTTCTGATTCACCCTCCAGACTTTACCTTCTCCTTCTCGTTCTTCTGCTTCTTCTGATTCACCCTCCAGACTTCACCTTCTCCTTCTCCTTCGTCAACTTCTTCTGATTCACCCTCCAGACTACACCTTCTCCTTCTCCTTCTTCTACTTCTTCTGATTCACCCTCCAGACTTCACCTTCTCCTTCTCGTTCTTCTGCTTCTTCTGATTCACCCTCCAGACTTCACCTTCTCCTTCTCCGTCTTCTACTTCTTCTGATTCACCCTCCAGACTTCACCTTCTCCTTCTCCTTCTTCTACTTCTTCTGATTCACCCTCCAGACCTCACCTTCTCCTTCTCCTTCTTCTACTTCTTCTGCTTCTCCCTCCAGACGTCACCTTCTCCTTCTCCTTCTTCTGCTTCTTCTGATTCACCCTCCAGACTTCACCTTCTCCTTCTCCTTCTTCTACTTCTTCTGATTCACCCTCCAGACTTCACCTTCTCCTTCTCCTTCTTCTACTTCTTCTGATTCACCCTCCAGACTTCACCTTCTCCTTCTCCTTCTTCTACTTCTTCCGATGCACCCTCCTGACTTCACCTTCTCCTTCTCCTTCTTCTGCTTCTTCTGCTTCACCCTCCTGACTTCACCTTCTCCTTCTCCTTCTTCTACTTCTTCTGATTCACCCTCCTGACTTCATCTTCTCCTTCTCCTTCTTCTACTTCTTCTGATTCACCCTCCAGACTTCACCTTCTCCTTCTCCTTCTTCTGCTTCTTCTGCTTCACCCTCCAGACTTCACCTTCTCCTTCTCCTTCTTCTGCTTCTTCTGCTTCGCCCTCCAGACTTCACCTTCTCCTTCTCCTTCTTCTGCTTCTTCTGCTTCACCCTCCAGACTTCACCTTCTCCTTCTCCTTCTTCTGCTTCTTCTGCTTCACTCTCCTGACTTCACCTTCTCCTTCTCCTTCTTCTACTTCTTCTGATTCACCCTCCAGACTTCACCTTCTCCTTCTCCTTCTTCTGCTTCTTCTGCTGCGCCCTCCTGACTTCACCTTCTCCTTCTCCTTCTTCTGCTTCTTCTAATTCACCCTCCAGACTTCACCTTCTCCTTCTCCTTCTTCTGCTTCTTCTGATTCACCCTCCAGACTTCACCTTCTCCTTCTCCTTCTTCTGCTTCTTCTGATTCACCCTCCAGACCTCATCTTCTCCTTCTCCTTCTTCTACTTCTTCTGATTCACCCTCCAGACTTCTTCTTCTCCTTCTCCTTCTTCTGCTTCTTCTTATTCACCCACCAGACTTCACCTTCTCCTTCTCCTTCTTCTGCTTCTTCTGATTCACCCTCCAGACTTCACCTTCTCCTTCTCCTTCTTCTGCTTCTTCTGCTTCACCCTCCAGACTTCACCTTCTCCTTCTCCTTCTTCTGCTTCTTCTGCTTCACCCTCCTGACTTCACCTTCTCCTTCTCCTTCTTCTACTTCTTCTGATTCACCCTCCAGACTTCTCCTTCTCCTTCTCCTTCTTCTGCTTCTTCTGCTTCACTCTCCTGACTTCACCTTCTCCTTCTCCTTCTTCTACTTCTTCTGATTCACCCTCCAGACTTCACCCTCTCCTTCTCCTTCTTCTGCTTCTTCTGCTTCACCCTCCAGACTTCACCTTCTCTTTCTCCTTCTTCTGCTTCTTCTGCTGCGCCCTCCAGACTTCACCTTCTCCTTCTCCTTCTTCTGCTTCTTCTGATTCACCCTCCAGACTTCACCTTCTCCTTCTCCTTCTTCTACTTCTTCTGATCCACCCTCCTGACTTCACCTTCTCCTTCTCCTTCTTCTGCTTCTTCTGCTTCACCCTCCAGACTTCACCTTCTCCTTCTCCTTCTTCTACTTCTTCTGCTTCACCCTCCAGACTTCACCTTCTCCTTCTCCTTCTTCTGCTTCTTCTGCTTCACCATCCTGACTTCACCTTATCCTTCTCCTTCTTCTACTTCTTCTGATTCACCCTCCAGACTTCACCTACTCCTTCTCCTTCTTCTGCTTCTTCTGCTTCACCCTCCAGACTTCACCTTCTCCTTCTCCTTCTTCTGCTTCTTCTGCTTCGACCTCCAGACTTCACCATCTCCTTCTCCTTCTTCTGCTTCTTCTGCTTCACTCTCCTGACTTCACCTTCTCCTTCTCCTTCTTCTACTTCTTCTGATTCACCCTCCAGACTACACCCTCTCCTTCTCCTTCTTCTACTTCTTCTGCTTCACCCCCCTGACTTCACCTGCTCCTTCTCCTTCTCCTGCTTCTTCTGATTCACCCTCCTAACTTCACCTTCTCCTTCTCCTTCTTCTGCTTCTTCTGATTCACGCTCCTGACTTCACCTTTTACTTCTCCTTCTTCTGCTTCTTCTGATTCACCCTCCAGACTTCACCTTCTCCTTCTCCTTCTTCATCTTCTTCTGATTCACCCTCCAGACTTCACCTTCTCCTTCTCCTTCTTCTGCTTCTTCTGATTCACCCTCCAGACCTCACCTTCTCCTTCTCCTTCTTCTACTTCTTCTGATTCACCCTCCAGACTTCATCTTCTCCTTCTCCTTCTTCTGCTTCTTCTGATTCACCCTCCAGACTTCACCTTCTCCTTCTCCTTCTTCTACTTCTTCTGATTCACTCTCCAGACTTCACCTTCTCCTTCTCCTTCTTCTACTTCGTCTGATTCACCCTCCAGACTTCACCTTCTCCTTCTCCTTCTTCTACTTCTTCTGATTCACCCTCCAGTCTTCACCTACTCCTTCTCCTTCTTCTGTTTCTTCTGCTTCACCCTCCAGACTTCCCCTTCTCCTTCTCTTTCTTCTGCTTCTTCTGATTCACCCTCCAGACTTCATCTTCTCCTTCTCCTTCTTCTGATTCTTCTGATTCACCCTCCAGACTTCACCTTCTCCTTCTCCTTCTTCTGCTTCTTCTGATTCACCCTCCTGACTTCACCTTCTCCTTCTCCTTCTTCTACTTCTTCTGCTTCTCCCTCCAGACTTCACCTTCTCCTTCTCCTTCTTCTACTTCTTCTGATTCACCCTCCAGACTTCACCTTCTCCTTCTCCTTCTTCTGCTTCTTCTGATTCACCCTCCAGACTTCACCTTCTCCTTCTCCTTATTCTGCTTCTTCTGATTCACCCTCCAGACTTCACCTTCTCCTTCTCCTTCTTCTGCTTCTTCTGATTCACCCTCCAGACTTCACCTTTTCCTTCTCCTTCTTCTGCTTCTTCTGATTCACCCTCCAGACTTCACCTTCTCCTTCTCCTTCTTCTGCTTCTTCTGATTCACCCTCCAGACTTCACCTTCTCCTTCTCCTTCTTCCACTTCTTCTGATTCACCCTCCAGACTTCACCTTCTCCTTCTCTTTCTTCTGCTTCTTCTGATTCTCCCTCCAGACTTCACCTTCTCCTTCTCCTTCTTCTGATTCTTCTGATTCTCCCTCCAGACTTCACCTTCTCCTTCTCCTTCTTCTGCTTCTTCTGATTCACCCTCCTGACTTCACCTTCTCCTTCTCCTTCTTGTACTTCTTCTGATTCACCCTCCTGACTTCACCTTCTCCTTCTCCTTCTTCTACTTCTACTGCTTCACCCTCCAGACTTCACCTTCTCCTTCTCCTTCTTCTACTTCTTCTGATTCACCCTCCAGACTTCACCTTCTCCTTCTCCTTCTTCTACTTCTTCTGATTCACCCTCCAGACTTCACCTTCTCCTTCTCCTTCTTCTACTTCTTCTGATTCATCCTCCAGACTTCACCTTCTCCTTCTCCTTCTTCTGCTTCTTCTGATTCACCCTCCAGACTTCACCTTCTCCTTCTCCTTATTCTGCTTCTTCTGATTCGCCCTCCAGACTTCACCTTCTCCTTCTCCTTCTTCTGCTTCTTCTGATTCACCCTCCAGACTTCACCTTCTCCTTCTCCTTCTTCTGCTTCTTCTGATTCACCCTCCAGACTTCACCTTCTCCTTCTCCTTCTTCTACTTCTTCTGATTCACCCTCCAGACTTCATCTTCTCCTTCTCCTTCTTCTGCTTCTTCTGATACACCCTCCAGACTTCACCTTCTCCTTCTCCTTCGTCTACTTCTTCTGATTCACCCTCCAGACTACACCTTCTCCTTCTCCTTCTTCTACTTCTTCTGATTCACCCACCAGACTTCACCTTCTCCTTCTCCTTCTTCTGTTTCTTCTGATTCACCCTCGAGACTTCACCTTCTCCTTCTCCTTCTTCTACTTCTTCTGATTCACCCTCCAGACTTCACCTTCTCCTTCTCCTTCTTCTACTTCTTCTGATTCACCCTCCAGACTTCATCTTCTCCTTCTCCTTCTTCTGCATCTTCTGATTCACCCTCCAGACTTCACCTTCTCCTTCTCCTTCTTCTGCTTCTTCTGATTCACCCTCCAGACTTCACCTTCTCCTTCTCCTTCTTCTACTTCTTCTGATTCACCCTCCAGACTTCACCTTCTCCTTCTCCTTCTTCTACTTCTTCTGATTCACCCTCCAGTCTTCACATTCTCCTTCTCCTTCTTCTGTTTCTTCTGCTTCAGCCTCCAGACTTCACCTTCTCCTTCTCTTTCTTCTGATTCTTCTGATTCACCCTCCAGACTTCACCTTCTCCTTCTCCTTCTTCTGATTCTTCTGATTCACCCTCCAGACTTCACCTTCTCCTTCTCCTTCTTCTGCTTCTTCTGATTCACCCTCCTGGCTTCACCTTCTCCTTCTCCTTCTTCTACTTCTTCTGAATCACCCTCCTGACTTCACCTTCTCCTTCTCCTTCTTCTCCTTCTTCTGCTTCACCCTCCAGACTTCACCTTCTCCTTCTCCTTCTTCTACCTCTTCTGATTCACCCTCCAGACTTCACCTTCTCCTTCTCCTTCTTCTGCTTCTTCTGATTCACCCTCCAGACTTCACCTTCTCCTTCTCCTTATTCTGCTTCTTCTGATTCACCCTCCAGACTTCACCTTCTCCTTCTACTTATTCTGCTTCTTCTGATTCAACCTCCAGACTTCACCTTCTCCTTCTCCTTCTTCTGCTTCTTCTGATTCACCCTCCAGACTTCACCTTCTCCTTCTCCTTCTTCTGTTTCTTCTGATTCGCCCTCTAGACTTCACCTTCTCCTTCTCCTTCTTCTGCTTCTTCTGATTCACCCTCCTGACTTCACCTTCTCCTTCTCCTTCTTCTACTTCTTCTGATTCACCCTCCTGACTTCACCTTCTCCTTCTCCTTCTTCTACTTCTTCTGCTTCACCCTCCAGACTTCACCTTCTCCTTCTCCTTCTTCTACTTCTTCTGAATCACCCTCCAGACTTCACCTTCTCCTTCTCCTTCTTCTGCTTCTTCTGATTCACCCTCCAGACTTCACCTTCTCCTTCTCCTTATTCTGCTTCTTCTGATTCACCCTCCAGACTTCACCTTCTCCTTCTCCTTCTTCTGCTTCTTCTGATTCACCCTCCAGACTTCACCTTCTCCTTCTCCTTCTTCTGCTTCTTCTGATTCACCCTCCAGACATCACCTTCTCCTTCTCCTTCTTCTACTTCTTATGCTTCACCCTCCAGACTTCACCTTCTCCTTCTCCTTCTTCTACTTCTTCTGATTCACCCTCCAGACTTCACCTTCTCCTTCTCCTTCTTCTGCTTCTTCTGATTCACCCTCCAGACTTCACCTTCTCCTTCTCCTTATTCTGCTTCTTCTGATTCACCCTCCAGACTTCACCTTCTCCTTCTCCTTCTTCTGCTTCTTCTGATTCACCCTCCAGACTTCACCTTCTCCTTCTCCTTCTTCTGCTTCTTCTGATTCACCCTCCAGACATCACCTTCTCCTTCTCCTTCTTCTGCTTCTTCTGATTCACCCTCCAGACTTCACCTTCTCCTTCTCCTTCTTCTACTTCTTCTGATTCACCCTCCAGACTTCACCTTCTCCTTCTCTTTCTTCTGCTTCTTCTGATTCACCCTCCAGACTTCACCTTCTCCTTCTCCTTCTTCTGATTCTTCTGATTCACCCTCCAGACTTCACCTTCTCCTTCTCCTTCTTCTGCTTCTTCTGATTCACCCTCCTGACTTCACCATCTCCTTCTCCTTCTTCTACTTCTTCTGATTCACCCTCCTGACTTCACCTTGTCCTTCTCCTTCTTCTACTTCTTCTGCTTCACCCTCCAGACTTCACCTTCTTCTTCTCCTTTTTCTACTTCTTCTGATTCACCCTCCAGACTTCACCTTCTCCTTCTCCTTCTTCTACTTCTTCTGATTCACCCTACAGACTTCACCTTCTCCTTCTCCTTCTTCTGCTTCTTCTGATTCACCCTCCAGACTTCACCTTCTCCTTCTCCTTCTTCTGCTTCTTCTGATTTACCCTCTTCTCCTTCTCCTTCTTCTACTTCTTCTGATTCACCCTCCAGACTTCACCTTCTCCTTCTCCTTCTTCTACTTCTTCTGATTCACCCTCCAGTCTTCACCTTCTCCTTCTCCTTCTTCTGTTTCTTCTGCTTCACCCTCCAGACTGCACCTTCTCCTTCTCTTTCTTCTGCTTCTTCTGATTCACCCTCCAGACTTCACCTTCTCCTTCTCCTTCTTCTGATTCTTCTGATTCACCCTCCAGACTTCACCTTCTCCTTCTCCTTCTTCTGCTTCTTCTGATTCACCCTCCAGACCTCACCTTCTCCTTCTCCTTCTTCTACTTCTTCTGATTCACCGTCCTGACTTCACCTTCTCCTTCTCCTTCATCTACTTCTTCTGTTTCACCCTCCAGACTTCACCTTCTCCTTCTCCTTCTTCTACTTCTTCTGATTCACCCTCCAGACTTCACCTTCTCCTTCTCCTTCTTCTACTTCTTCTGATTCACCCTCCAGACTTCACCTTCTCCTTCTCCTTCTTCTACTTCTTCTGATTCACCCTCCAGACTTCACCTTCTCCTTCTCCTTCTTCTGCTTCTTCTGATTCACCCTCCAGACTTCACCTTCTCCTTCTCCTTATTCTGCTTCTTCTGATTCACCCTCCAGACTTCACCTTCTCCTTCTCCTTCTTCTGCTTCTTCTGATTCACCCTCCAGACTTCACCTTCTCCTTCTCCTTCTTCTGCTTCTTCTGATTCACCCTCCAGACTTCACATTCTCCTTCTCCTTCTTCTACTTCTTCTGATTCACCCTCCAGACTTCACCTTCTCCTTCTCCTTCTTCTGCTTCTTCTGATTCACCCTCCAGACTTCACCTTCTCCTTCGTCTACTTCTTCTGATTCACCCTCCAGACTACACCTTCTCCTTCTCCTCCTTCTACTTCTTCTGATTCACCCTCCAGACTTCACCTTCTCCTTCTCCTTCTTCTGTTTCTTCTGATTCACCCTCCAGACTTCATCTTCTCCTTCTCCTTCTTCTACTTCTTCTGATTCACCCTCCAGACTTCACCTTCTCCTTCTCCTTCTTCTACTTCTTCTGATTCACCCTCCAGACTTCATCTTCTCCTTCTCCTTCTTCTGCTTCTTCTGATTCACCCTCCAGACTTCACCTTCTCCTTCTCCTTCTTCTACTTCTTCTGATTCACCCTCCAGACTTCACCTTCTCCTTCTCCTTCTTCTACTTCGTCTGATTCACCCTCCAGACTTCACCTTCTCCTTCTCCTTCTTCTACTTCTTCTGATTCACCCTCCAGTCTGCACCTACTCCTTCTCCTTCTTCTGTTTCTTCTGCTTCACCCTCCAGACTTCACCTTCTCCTTCTCTTTCTTCTGCTTCTTCTGATTCACCCTCCAGACTTCATCTTCTCCTTCTCCTTCTTCTGATTCTTCTGATTCACCCTCCAGACTTCACCTTCTCCTTCTCCTTCTTCTGCTTCTTCTGATTCACCCTCCTGACTTCACCTTCTCCTTCTCCTTCTTCTACTTCTTTTTATTCACCCTCCAGACTTCACCTTCTCCTTCTCCTTCTTCTACTTCTTCTGATTCCCCCTCCAGACTTCACCTTCTCCTTCTCCTTCTTCTGCTTCTTCTGATTCACCCTCCAGACTTCACCTTCTCCTTCTCCTTATTCTGCTTCTTCTGATTCACCCTCCAGACTTCACCTTCTCCTTCTCCTTCTTCTACTTCTTCTGATTCACCCTCCAGACTTCACCTTCTCCTTCTCCTTCTTCTACTTCTTCTGATTCATCCTCCAGACTTCACCTTCTCCTTCTCCTTCTTCTGCTTCTTCTGATTCACCCTCCAGACTTCACCTTCTCCGTCTCCTTATTCTGCTTCTTCTGATTCACCCTCCAGACTTCACCTTCTCCTTCTCCTTCTTCTACTTCTTATGCTTCACCCTCCAGACTTCACCTTCTCCTTCTCCTTCTTCTACTTCTTCTGATTCACCCTCCAGACTTCACCTTCTCCTTCTCCTTCTTCTGCTTCTTCTGATTCACCCTCCAGACTTCACCTTCTCCTTCTCCTTATTCTGCTTCTTCTGATTCACCCTCCAGACTTCACCTTCTCCTTCTCCTTCTTCTGCTTCTTCTGATTCACCCTCCAGACTTCACCTTCTCCTTCTCCTTCTTCTGCTTCTTCTGATTCACCCTCCAGACATCACCTTCTCCTTCTCCTTCTTCTGCTTCTTCTGATTCACCCTCCAGACTTCACCTTCTCCTTCTCCTTCTTCTACTTCTTCTGATTCACCCTCCAGACTTCACCTTCTCCTTCTCTTTCTTCTGCTTCTTCTGATTCACCCTCCAGACTTCACCTTCTCCTTCTCCTTCTTCTGATTCTTCTGATTCACCCTCCAGACTTCACCTTCTCCTTCTCCTTCTTCTGCTTCTTCTGATTCACCCTCCTGACTTCACCATCTCCTTCTCCTTCTTCTACTTCTTCTGATTCACCCTCCTGACTTCACCTTGTCCTTCTCCTTCTTCTACTTCTTCTGCTTCACCCTCCAGACTTCACCTTCTTCTTCTCCTTTTTCTACTTCTTCTGATTCACCCTCCAGACTTCACCTTCTCCTTCTCCTTCTTCTACTTCTTCTGATTCACCCTACAGACTTCACCTTCTCCTTCTCCTTCTTCTGCTTCTTCTGATTCACCCTCCAGACTTCACCTTCTCCTTCTCCTTCTTCTGCTTCTTCTGATTCACCCTCTTCTCCTTCTCCTTCTTCTACTTCTTCTGATTCACCCTCCAGACTTCACCTTCTCCTTCTCCTTCTTCTACTTCTTCTGATTCACCCTCCAGTCTTCACCTTCTCCTTCTCCTTCTTCTGTTTCTTCTGCTTCACCCTCCAGACTGCACCTTCTCCTTCTCTTTCTTCTGCTTCTTCTGATTCACCCTCCAGACTTCACCTTCTCCTTCTCCTTCTTCTGATTCTTCTGATTCACCCTCCAGACTTCACCTTCTCCTTCTCCTTCTTCTGCTTCTTCTGATTCACCCTCCAGACCTCACCTTCTCCTTCTCCTTCTTCTACTTCTTCTGATTCACCGTCCTGACTTCACCTTCTCCTTCTCCTTCATCTACTTCTTCTGTTTCACCCTCCAGACTTCACCTTCTCCTTCTCCTTCTTCTACTTCTTCTGATTCACCCTCCAGACTTCACCTTCTCCTTCTCCTTCTTCTACTTCTTCTGATTCACCCTCCAGACTTCACCTTCTCCTTCTCCTTCTTCTACTTCTTCTGATTCACCCTCCAGACTTCACCTTCTCCTTCTCCTTCTTCTGCTTCTTCTGATTCACCCTCCAGACTTCACCTTCTCCTTCTCCTTATTCTGCTTCTTCTGATTCACCCTCCAGACTTCACCTTCTCCTTCTCCTTCTTCTGCTTCTTCTGATTCACCCTCCAGACTTCACCTTCTCCTTCTCCTTCTTCTGCTTCTTCTGATTCACCCTCCAGACTTCACATTCTCCTTCTCCTTCTTCTACTTCTTCTGATTCACCCTCCAGACTTCACCTTCTCCTTCTCCTTCTTCTGCTTCTTCTGATTCACCCTCCAGACTTCACCTTCTCCTTCGTCTACTTCTTCTGATTCACCCTCCAGACTACACCTTCTCCTTCTCCTCCTTCTACTTCTTCTGATTCACCCTCCAGACTTCACCTTCTCCTTCTCCTTCTTCTGTTTCTTCTGATTCACCCTCCAGACTTCATCTTCTCCTTCTCCTTCTTCTACTTCTTCTGATTCACCCTCCAGACTTCACCTTCTCCTTCTCCTTCTTCTACTTCTTCTGATTCACCCTCCAGACTTCATCTTCTCCTTCTCCTTCTTCTGCTTCTTCTGATTCACCCTCCAGACTTCACCTTCTCCTTCTCCTTCTTCTACTTCTTCTGATTCACCCTCCAGACTTCACCTTCTCCTTCTCCTTCTTCTACTTCGTCTGATTCACCCTCCAGACTTCACCTTCTCCTTCTCCTTCTTCTACTTCTTCTGATTCACCCTCCAGTCTGCACCTACTCCTTCTCCTTCTTCTGTTTCTTCTGCTTCACCCTCCAGACTTCACCTTCTCCTTCTCTTTCTTCTGCTTCTTCTGATTCACCCTCCAGACTTCATCTTCTCCTTCTCCTTCTTCTGATTCTTCTGATTCACCCTCCAGACTTCACCTTCTCCTTCTCCTTCTTCTGCTTCTTCTGATTCACCCTCCTGACTTCACCTTCTCCTTCTCCTTCTTCTACTTCTTTTTCTTCACCCTCCAGACTTCACCTTCTCCTTCTCCTTCTTCTACTTCTTCTGATTCCCCCTCCAGACTTCACCTTCTCCTTCTCCTTCTTCTGCTTCTTCTGATTCACCCTCCAGACTTCACCTTCTCCTTCTCCTTATTCTGCTTCTTCTGATTCACCCTCCAGACTTCACCTTCTCCTTCTCCTTCTTCTACTTCTTCTGATTCACCCTCCAGACTTCACCTTCTCCTTCTCCTTCTTCTACTTCTTCTGATTCATCCTCCAGACTTCACCTTCTCCTTCTCCTTCTTCTGCTTCTTCTGATTCACCCTCCAGACTTCACCTTCTCCGTCTCCTTATTCTGCTTCTTCTGATTCACCCTCCAGACTTCACCTTCTCCTTCTCCTTCTTCTGCTTCTTCTGATTCACCCTCCAGACTTCACCTTCTCCTTCTCCTTCTTCTGCTTCTTCTGATTCACCCTCCAGACTTCACCTTCTCCTTCTCCTTCTTCTACTTCTTCTGATTCACCCTCCAGACTTCATCTTCTCCTTCTCCTTCTTCTGCTTCTTCTGATTCACCCTCCAGACTTCACCTTCTCCTTCTCCTTCGTCTACTTCTTCTGATTCACCCTCCAGACTACACCTTCTCCTTCTCCTTCTTCTACTTCTTCTGATTCACCCTCCAGACTTCACCTTCTCCTTCTCCTTCTTCTGTTTCTTCTGATTCACCCTCCAGACTGCAGCTTCTCCTTCTCCTTCTTCTACTTCTTCTGATTCACCCTCCAGACTTCACCTTCTCCTTCTCCTTCTTCTACTTCTTCTGATTCACCCTCCAGACTTCATCTTCTCCTTCTCCTTCTTCTGAATCTTCTGATTCACCCTCCAGACTTCACCTTCTCCTTCTCCTTCTTCTGATTCTTCTGATTCACCCTCCAGACTTCACCTTCTCCTTCTCCTTCTTCTGCTTCTTCTGATTCACCCTCCTGGCTTCACCTTCTCCTTCTCCTTCTTCTACTTCTTCTGATTCACCCTCCTGACTTCACCTTCTCCTTCTCCTTCTTCTCCTTCTTCTGCTTCACCCTCCAGACTTCACCTTCTCCTTCTCCTTCTTCTACCTCTTCTGATTCACCCTCCAGACTTCACCTTCTCCTTCTCCTTCTTCTGCTTCTTCTGATTCACCCTCCAGACTTCACCTTCTCCTTCTCCTTATTCTGCTTCTTCTGATTCACCTTCCAGACTTCACCTTCTCCTTCTCCTTATTCTGCTTCTTCTGATTCAACCTCCAGACTTCACCTTCTCCTTCTCCTTCTTCTGCTTCTTCTGATTCACCCTCCAGACTTCACCTTCTCCTTCTCCTTCTTCTGTTTCTTCTGATTCGCCCTCCAGACTTCACCTTCTCCTTCTCCTTCTTCTGCTTCTTCTGATTCACCCTCCTGACTTCACCTTCTCCTTCTCCTTCTTCTACTTCTTCTGATTCACCCTCCTGACTTCACCTTCTCCTTCTCCTTCTTCTACTTCTTCTGCTTCACCCTCCAGACTTCACCTTCTCCTTCTCCTTCTTCTACTTCTTCTGATTCACCCTCCAGACTTCACCTTCTCCTTCTCCTTCTTCTGCTTCTTCTGATTCACCCTCCAGACTTCACGTTCTCCTTCTCCTTATTCTGCTTCTTCTGATTCACCCTCCAGACTTCACCTTCTCCTTCTCCTTCTTCTGCTTCTTCTGATTCACCCTCCAGACTTCACCTTCTCCTTCTCCTTCTTCTGCTTCTTCTGATTCACCCTCCAGACATCACCTTCTCCTTCTCCTTCTTCTGCTTCTTCTGATTTACCCTCCAGACTTCACCTTCTCCTTCTCCTTCTTCTACTTCTTCTGATTCACCCTCCAGACTTCACCTTCTCCTTCTCTTTCTTCTGCTTCTTCTGATTCACCCTCCAGACTTCACCTTCTCCTTCTCCTTCTTCTGATTCTTCTGATTCACCCTCCAAATTTCACCTTCTCCTTCTTCTGCTTCTTCTGATTCACCCTCCTGACTTCACCTTCTCCTTCTCCTTCTTCTACTTCTTCTGATTCACCCTCCTGACTTCACCTTCTCCTTCTCCTTCTTCTACCTCTTCTGCTTCACCCTCCAGACTTCACCTTCTCCTTCTCCTTCTTCTACTTCTTCTGATTCACCCTCCAGACTTCACCTTCTCCTTCTCCTTCTTCTACTTCTTCTGATTCACCCTACAGACTTCACCTTCTCCTTCTCCTTCTTCTGCTTCTTCTGATTCACCCTCCAGACTTCACCTTCTCCTTCTCCTTATTCTGCTTCTTCTGTTTCACCCTCCAGACTTCACCTTCTCCTTCTCCTTCTTCTACTTCTTCTGATTCACCCTCCAGACTTCACCTTCTCCTTCTCCTTCTTCTGCTTCTTCTGATTCACCCTCCAGACTTCACCTTCTCCTTCTCCTTCTTCTACTTCTTCTGATTCACCCTCCAGACTTCACCTTCTCCTTCTCCTTCTTCTGCTTCTTCTGATTCACCCTCCAGACTTCACCTTCTCCTTCTCCTTCGTCTACTTCTTCTTATTCACCCTCCAGCCTACACCTTCTCCTTCTCCTTCTTCTACTTCTTCTGATTCACCCTCCAGACTTCACCTTCTCCTTCTCCTTCTTCTGTTTCTTCTGATTCACCCTCCAGACTTCACCTTCTCCTTCTCCTTCTTCTACTTCTTCTGATTCAGCCTCCAGACTTCACCTTCTCCTTCTCCTTCTTCTACTTCTTCTGATTCACCCTCCAGACTTCATCTTCTCCTTCTCCTTCTTCTCCTTCTTCTGATTCACCCTCCAGACTTCACCTTCTCCTTCTCCTTCTTCTGCTTCTTCTGATTCACCCTCCAGACTTCACCTTTTCCTTCTCCTTCTTCTGCTTCTTCTGATTCACCCTCCAGACTTCACCTTCTCCTTCTCCTTCTTGTGCTTCTTCTGATTCACCCTCCAGACTTCACCTTCTCCTTCTCCTTCTTCTACTTCTTCTAATTCACCCTCCAGACTTCACCTTCTCCTTCTCTTTCTTCTGCTTCTTCTGATTCTCCCTCCAGACTTCACCTTCTCCTTCTCCTTCTTCTGATTCTTCTGATTCACCCTCCAGACTTCACCTTCTCCTTCTGCTTCTTCTGCTTCTTCTGATTCACCCTCCTGACTTCACCTTCTCCTTCTCCTTCTTCTACTTCTTCTGATTCACCCTCCTGACTTCACCTTCTCCTTCTCCTTCTTCTACTTCTTCTGATTCACCCTCCAGACTTCACCTTCTCCTTCTCCTTCTTCTACTTCTTCTGATTCACCCTCCAGACTTCACCTTCTCCTTCTCCTTCTTCTACTTCTTCTGATTCATCCTCCAGACTTCACCTTCTCCTTCTCCTTCTTCTGCTTCTTCTGATTCACCCTCCAGACTTCACCTTCTCCTTCTCCTTCTTCTGCTTCTTCTGATTCACCCTCCAGACTTCACCTTCTCCTTCTCCTTCTTCTACTTCTTCCAGTTCACCCTCCAGACTTCACCTTCTCCTTCTCTTTCTTCTGCTTCTTCTGATTCTCCCTCCAGACTTCACCTTCTCCTTCTCCTTCTTCTGATTCTTCTGATTCACCCTCCAGTCTTCACCTTCTCCTTCTCCTTCTTCTGCTTCTTCTGATTCACCCTCCTGACTTCACCTTCTCCTTCTCCTTCTTCTACTTCTTCTGATTCACCCTCCTGACTTCACCTTCTCCTTCTCCTTCTTCTACTTCTTCTGCTTCACCCTCCAGACTTCACCTTCTCCTTCTCCTTCTTCTACTTCTTCTGATTCACCCTCCAGACTTCACCTTCTCCTTCTCCTTCTTCTACTTCTTCTGATTCACCCTCCAGACTTCACCTTCTCCTTCTCCTTCTTCTACTTCTTCTGATTCATCCTCCAGACTTCACCTTCTCCTTCTCCTTCTTCTGCTTCTTCTGATTCACCCTCCAGACTTCACCTTCTCCTTCTCCTTATTCTGCATCTTCTGATTCACCCTCCAGACTTCACCTTCTCCTTCTCCTTCTTCTGCTTCTTCTGATTCACACTCCAGACTTCACCTTCTCCTTCTCCTTCTTCTGCTTCTTCTGATTCACCCTCCAGACTTCACCTTCTCCTTCTCCTTCTTCTACTTCTTCTGATTCACCCTCCAGACTTCATCTTCTCCTTCTCCTTCTTCTGCTTCTTCTGATTCACTCTCCAGACTTCACCTTCTCCTTCTCCTTCGTCTACTTCTTCTGATTCACCCTCCAGACTACACCTTCTCCTTCTCCTTCTTCTACTTCTTCTGATTCACCCTCCAGACTTCACCTTCTCCTTCTCCTTCTTCTGTTTCTTCTGATTCACCCTCCAGACTTCACCTTCTCCTTCTCCTTCTTCTACTTCTTCTGATTCACCCTCCAGACTTCACCTTCTCCTTCTCCTTCTTCTACTTCTTCTGATTCACCCTCCAGACTTCATCTTCTCCTTCTCCTTCTTCTGCATCTTCTGATTCACCCTCCAGACTTCACCTTCTCCTTCTCCTTCTTCTGCTTCTTCTGATTCACCCTCCAGACTTCACCTTCTCCTACTCCTTCTTCTACTTCTTCTGATTCACCCTCCAGACTTCACCTTCTCCGTCTCCTTCTTCTACTTCTTCTGATTCACCCTCCAGTCTTCACATTCTCCTTCTCCTTCTTCTGTTTCTTCTGCTTCAGCCTCCAAACTTCACCTTCTCCTTCTCTTTCTTCTGATTCTTCTGATTCACCCTCCAGACTTCACCTTCTCCTTCTCCTTCTTCTGATTCTTCTGATTCACCCTCCAGACTTCACCTTCTCCTTCTCCTTCTTCTGCTTCTTCTGGTTCACCCTCCAGACTTCACCTTCTCCTTCTCCTTCTTCTACCTCTTCTGATTCACCCTCCAGACTTCACCTTCTCCTTCTCCTTCTTCTGCTTCTTCTGATTCAACCTCCAGACTTCACCTTCTCCTTCTCCTTATTCTGCTTCTTCTGATTCACCCTCCAGACTTCACCTTCTCCTTCTCCTTCTTCTACTTCTTCTGATTCAGCCTCCAGACTTCACCTTCTCCTTCTCCTTCTTCTACTTCTTCTGATTCACCCTCCAGACTTCATCTTCTCCTTCTCCTTCTTCTCCTTCTTCTGATTCACCCTCCAGACTTCACCTTCTCCTTCTCCTTCTTCTGCTTCTTCTGATTCACCCTCCAGACTTCACCTTTTCCTTCTCCTTCTTCTGCTTCTTCTGATTCACCCTCCAGACTTCACCTTCTCCTTCTCCTTCTTGTGCTTCTTCTGATTCACCCTCCAGACTTCACCTTCTCCTTCTCCTTCTTCTACTTCTTCTAATTCACCCTCCAGACTTCACCTTCTCCTTCTCTTTCTTCTGCTTCTTCTGATTCTCCCTCCAGACTTCACCTTCTCCTTCTCCTTCTTCTGATTCTTCTGATTCACCCTCCAGACTTCACCTTCTCCTTCTGCTTCTTCTGCTTCTTCTGATTCACCCTCCTGACTTCACCTTCTCCTTCTCCTTCTTCTACTTCTTCTGATTCACCCTCCTGACTTCACCTTCTCCTTCTCCTTCTTCTACTTCTTCTGCTTCACCCTCCAGACTTCATCTTCTCCTTCTCCTTCTTCTACTTCTTCTGATTCACCCTCCAGACTTCACCTTCTCCTTCTCCTTCTTCTACTTCTTCTGATTCACCCTCCAGACTTCACCTTCTCCTTCTCCTTCTTCTACTTCTTCTGATTCATCCTCCAGACTTCACCTTCTCCTTCTCCTTCTTCTGCTTCTTCTGATTCACCCTCCAGACTTCACCTTCTCCTTCTCCTTCTTCTGCTTCTTCTGATTCACCCTCCAGACTTCACCTTCTCCTTCTCCTTCTTCTACTTCTTCTAATTCACCCTCCAGACTTCACCTTCTCCTTCTCTTTCTTCTGCTTCTTCTGATTCTCCCTCCAGACTTCACCTTCTCCTTCTCCTTCTTCTGATTCTTCTGATTCACCCTCCAGTCTTCACCTTCTCCTTCTCCTTCTTCTGCTTCTTCTGATTCACCCTCCTGACTTCACCTTCTCCTTCTCCTTCTTCTACTTCTTCTGATTCACCCTCCTGACTTCACCTTCTCCTTCTCCTTCTTCTACTTCTTCTGCTTCACCCTCCAGACTTCACCTTCTCCTTCTCCTTCTTCTACTTCTTCTGATTCACCCTCCAGACTTCACCTTCTCCTTCTCCTTCTTCTACTTCTTCTGATTCACCCTCCAGACTTCACCTTCTCCTTCTCCTTCTTCTACTTCTTCTGATTCATCCTCCAGACTTCACCTTCTCCTTCTCCTTCTTCTGCTTCTTCTGATTCACCCTCCAGACTTCACCTTCTCCTTCTCCTTATTCTGCATCTTCTGATTCACCCTCCAGACTTCACCTTCTCCTTCTCCTTCTTCTGCTTCTTCTGATTCACACTCCAGACTTCACCTTCTCCTTCTCCTTCTTCTGCTTCTTCTGATTCACCCTCCAGACTTCACCTTCTCCTTCTCCTTCTTCTACTTCTTCTGATTCACCCTCCAGACTTCATCTTCTCCTTCTCCTTCTTCTGCTTCTTCTGATTCACCCTCCAGACTTCACCTTCTCCTTCTCCTTCGTCTACTTCTTCTGATTCACCCTCCAGACTACACCTTCTCCTTCTCCTTCTTCTACTTCTTCTGATTCACCCTCCAGACTTCACCTTCTCCTTCTCCTTCTTCTGTTTCTTCTGATTCACCCTCCAGACTTCACCTTCTCCTTCTCCTTCTTCTACTTCTTCTGATTCACCCTCCAGACTTCACCTTCTCCTTCTCCTTCTTCTACTTCTTCTGATTCACCCTCCAGACTTCATCTTCTCCTTCTCCTTCTTCTGCATCTTCTGATTCACCCTCCAGACTTCACCTTCTCCTTCTCCTTCTTCTGCTTCTTCTGATTCACCCTCCAGACTTCACCTTCTCCTTCTCCTTCTTCTACTTCTTCTGATTCACCCTCCAGACTTCACCTTCTCCGTCTCCTTCTTCTACTTCTTCTGATTCACCCTCCAGTCTTCACATTCTCCTTCTCCTTCTTCTGTTTCTTCTGCTTCAGCCTCCAAACTTCACCTTCTCCTTCTCTTTCTTCTGATTCTTCTGATTCACCCTCCAGACTTCACCTTCTCCTTCTCCTTCTTCTGATTCTTCTGATTCACCCTCCAGACTTCACCTTCTCCTTCTCCTTCTTCTGCTTCTTCTGATTCACCCTCCAGACTTCACCTTCTCCTTCTCCTTCTTCTACCTCTTCTGATTCACCCTCCAGACTTCACCTTCTCCTTCTCCTTCTTCTGCTTCTTCTGATTCAACCTCCAGACTTCACCTTCTCCTTCTCCTTATTCTGCTTCTTCTGATTCACCCTCCAGACTTCACCTTCTCCTTCTCCTTATTCTGCTTCTTCTGATTCAACCTCCAGACTTCACCTTCTCCTTCTCCTTCTTCTGCTTCTTCTGATTCACCCTCCAGACTTCACCTTCTCCTTCTCCTTCTTCTGTTTCTTCTGATTCGCCCTCCAGACTTCACCTTCTCCTTCTCCTTCTTCTGCTTCTTCTGATTCACCCTCCTGACTTCACCTTCTCCTTCTCCTTCTTCTACTTCTTCTGATTCACCCTCCTGACTTCACCTTCTCCTTCTCCTTCTTCTACTTCTTCTGCTTCACCCTCCAGACTTCACCTTCTCCTTCTCCTTCTTCTACTTCTTCTGATTCACCCTCCAGACTTCACCTTCTCCTTCTCCTTCTTCTGCTTCTTCTGATTCACCCTCCAGACTTCACCTTCTCCTTCTCCTTATTCTGCTTCTTCTGATTCACCCTCCAGACTTCACCTTCTCCTTCTCCTTCTTCTGCTTCTTCTGATTCACCCTCCAGACTTCACCTTCTCCTTCTCCTTCTTCTGCTTCTTCTGATTCACCCTCCAGACTTCAACTTCTCCTTCTCCTTCTTCTACTTCTTCTGATTCACCCTCCTGACTTCACCTTCTCCTTCTCCTTCTTCTACTTCTTCTGCTTCACCCTCCAGACTTCACCTTCTCCTTCTCCTTCTTCTACTTCTTCTGATTCACCCTCCAGACTTCACCTTCTCCTTCTCCTTCTTCTACTTCTTCTGATTCACCCTACAGACTTCACCTTCTCCTTCTCCTTCTTCTGCTTCTTCTGATTCACCCTCCAGACTTCACCTTCTCCTTCTCCTTATTCTGCTTCTTCTGTTTCACCCTCCAGACTTCACCTTCTCCTTCTCCTTCTTCTGCTTCTTCTGATTCACCCTCCAGACTTCACCTTCTCCTTCTCCTTCTTCTGCTTCTTCTGATTCACCCTCCAGACTTCACCTTCTCCTTCTCCTTCTTCTACTTCTTCTGATTCACCCTCCAGACTTCACCTTCTCCTTCTCCTTCTTCTGCTTCTTCTGATTCACCCTCCAGACTTCACCTTCTCCTTCTCCTTCGTCTACTTCTTCTTATTCACCCTCCAGCCTACACCTTCTCCTTCTCCTTCTTCTACTTCTTCTGATTCACCCTCCAGACTTCACCTTCTCCTTCTCCTTCTTCTGTTTCTTCTGATTCACCCTCCAGACTTCACCTTCTCCTTCTCCTTCTTCTACTTCTTCTGATTCAGCCTCCAGACTTCACCTTCTCCTTCTCCTTCTTCTACTTCTTCTGATTCACCCTCCAGACTTCATCTTCTCCTTCTCCTTCTTCTCCTTCTTCTGATTCACCCTCCAGACTTCACCTTCTCCTTCTCCTTCTTCTGCTTCTTCTGATTCACCCTCCAGACTTCACCTTTTCCTTCTCCTTCTTCTGCTTCTTCTGATTCACCCTCCAGACTTCACCTTCTCCTTCTCCTTCTTCTGCTTCTTCTGATTCACCCTCCAGACTTCACCTTCTCCTTCTCCTTCTTCTACTTCTTCTAATTCACCCTCCAGACTTCACCTTCTCCTTCTCTTTCTTCTGCTTCTTCTGATTCTCCCTCCAGACATCACCTTCTCCTTCTCCTTCTTCTGATTCTTCTGATTCACCCTCCAGACTTCACCTTCTCCTTCTCCTTCTTCTGCTTCTTCTGATTCACCCTCCTGACTTCACCTTCTCCTTCTCCTTCTTCTACTTCTTCTGATTCACGCTCCTGACTTCACCTTCTCCTTCTCCTTCTTCTACTTCTTCTGCTTCACCCTCCAGACTTCACCTTCTCCTTCTCCTTCTTCTACTTCTTCTGATTCACCCTCCAGACTTCACCTTCTCCTTCTCCTTCTTCTACTTCTTCTGATTCATCCTCCAGACTTCACCTTCTCCTTCTCCTTCTTCTGCTTCTTCTGATTCACCCTCCAGACTTCACCTTCTCCTTCTCCTTCTTCTGCTTCTTCTGATTCACCCTCCAGACTTCACCTTCTCCTTCTCCTTCTTCTACTTCTTCTAATTCACCCTCCAGACTTCACCTTCTCCTTCTCTTTCTTCTGCTTCTTCTGATTCTCCCTCCAGACTTCACCTTCTCCTTCTCCTTCTTCTGATTCTTCTGATTCACCCTCCAGTCTTCACCTTCTCCTTCTCCTTCTTCTGCTTCTTCTGATTCACCCTCCTGACTTCACCTTCTCCTTCTCCTTCTTCTACTTCTTCTGATTCACCCTCCTGACTTCACCTTCTCCTTCTCCTTCTTCTACTTCTTCTGCTTCACCCTCCAGACTTCACCTTCTCCTTCTCCTTCTTCTGTTTCTTCTGATTCGCCCTCCAGACTTCACCTTCTCCTTCTCCTTCTTCTGCTTCTTCTGATTCACCCTCCTGACTTCACCTTCTCCTTCTCCTTCTTCTACTTCTTCTGATTCACCCTCCTGACTTCACCTTCTCCTTCTCCTTCTTCTACTTCTTCTGCTTCACCCTCCAGACTTCACCTTCTCCTTCTCCTTCTTCTACTTCTTCTGATTCACCCTCCAGACTTCACCTTCTCCTTCTCCTTCTTCTGCTTCTTCTGATTCACCCTCCAGACTTCACCTTCTCCTTCTCCTTATTCTGCTTCTTCTGATTCACCCTCCAGACTTCACCTTCTCCTTCTCCTTCTTCTGCTTCTTCTGATTCACCCTCCAGACTTCACCTTCTCCTTCTCCTTCTTCTGCTTCTTCTGATTCACCCTCCAGACTTCAACTTCTCCTTCTCCTTCTTCTACTTCTTCTGATTCACCCTCCTGACTTCACCTTCTCCTTCTCCTTCTTCTACTTCTTCTGCTTCACCCTCCAGACTTCACCTTCTCCTTCTCCTTCTTCTACTTCTTCTGATTCACCCTCCAGACTTCACCTTCTCCTTCTCCTTCTTCTACTTCTTCTGATTCACCCTACAGACTTCACCTTCTCCTTCTCCTTCTTCTGCTTCTTCTGATTCACCCTCCAGACTTCACCTTCTCCTTCTCCTTATTCTGCTTCTTCTGTTTCACCCTCCAGACTTCACCTTCTCCTTCTCCTTCTTCTGCTTCTTCTGATTCACCCTCCAGACTTCACCTTCTCCTTCTCCTTCTTCTGCTTCTTCTGATTCACCCTCCAGACTTCACCTTCTCCTTCTCCTTCTTCTACTTCTTCTGATTCACCCTCCAGACTTCACCTTCTCCTTCTCCTTCTTCTGCTTCTTCTGATTCACCCTCCAGACTTCACCTTCTCCTTCTCCTTCGTCTACTTCTTCTTATTCACCCTCCAGCCTACACCTTCTCCTTCTCCTTCTTCTACTTCTTCTGATTCACCCTCCAGACTTCACCTTCTCCTTCTCCTTCTTCTGTTTCTTCTGATTCACCCTCCAGACTTCACCTTCTCCTTCTCCTTCTTCTACTTCTTCTGATTCAGCCTCCAGACTTCACCTTCTCCTTCTCCTTCTTCTACTTCTTCTGATTCACCCTCCAGACTTCATCTTCTCCTTCTCCTTCTTCTCCTTCTTCTGATTCACCCTCCAGACTTCACCTTCTCCTTCTCCTTCTTCTGCTTCTTCTGATTCACCCTCCAGACTTCACCTTTTCCTTCTCCTTCTTCTGCTTCTTCTGATTCACCCTCCAGACTTCACCTTCTCCTTCTCCTTCTTCTGCTTCTTCTGATTCACCCTCCAGACTTCACCTTCTCCTTCTCCTTCTTCTACTTCTTCTAATTCACCCTCCAGACTTCACCTTCTCCTTCTCTTTCTTCTGCTTCTTCTGATTCTCCCTCCAGACATCACCTTCTCCTTCTCCTTCTTCTGATTCTTCTGATTCACCCTCCAGACTTCACCTTCTCCTTCTCCTTCTTCTGCTTCTTCTGATTCACCCTCCTGACTTCACCTTCTCCTTCTCCTTCTTCTACTTCTTCTGATTCACGCTCCTGACTTCACCTTCTCCTTCTCCTTCTTCTACTTCTTCTGCTTCACCCTCCAGACTTCACCTTCTCCTTCTCCTTCTTCTACTTCTTCTGATTCACCCTCCAGACTTCACCTTCTCCTTCTCCTTCTTCTACTTCTTCTGATTCATCCTCCAGACTTCACCTTCTCCTTCTCCTTCTTCTGCTTCTTCTGATTCACCCTCCAGACTTCACCTTCTCCTTCTCCTTCTTCTGCTTCTTCTGATTCACCCTCCAGACTTCACCTTCTCCTTCTCCTTCTTCTACTTCTTCTAATTCACCCTCCAGACTTCACCTTCTCCTTCTCTTTCTTCTGCTTCTTCTGATTCTCCCTCCAGACTTCACCTTCTCCTTCTCCTTCTTCTGATTCTTCTGATTCACCCTCCAGTCTTCACCTTCTCCTTCTCCTTCTTCTGCTTCTTCTGATTCACCCTCCTGACTTCACCTTCTCCTTCTCCTTCTTCTACTTCTTCTGATTCACCCTCCTGACTTCACCTTCTCCTTCTCCTTCTTCTACTTCTTCTGCTTCACCCTCCAGACTTCACCTTCTCCTTCTCCTTCTTCTACTTCTTCTGATTCACCCTCCAGACTTCACCTTCTCCTTCTCCTTCTTCTACTTCTTCTGATTCACCCTCCAGACTTCACCTTCTCCTTCTCCTTCTTCTACTTCTTCTGATTCATCCTCCAGACTTCACCTTCTCCTTCTCCTTCTTCTGCTTCTTCTGATTCACCCTCCAGACTTCACCTTCTCCTTCTCCTTATTCTGCTTCTTCTGATTCACCCTCCAGACTTCACCTTCTCCTTCTCCTTCTTCTGCTTCTTCTGATTCACACTCCAGACTTCACCTTCTCCTTCTCCTTCTTCTGCTTCTTCTGATTCACCCTCCAGACTTCACCTTCTCCTTCTTCTACTTCTTCTGATTCACCCTCCAGAATTCATCTTCTCCTTCTCCTTCTTCTGCTTCTTCTGATTCACCCTCCAGACTTCACCTTCTCCTTCTCCTTCGTCTACTTCTTCTGATTCACCCTCCAGACTACACCTTCTCCTTCTCCTTCTTCTACTTCTTCTGATTCACCCTCCAGACTTCACCTTCTCCTTCTCCTTCTTCTGTTTCTTCTGATTCACCCTCCAGACTTCACCTTCTCCTTCTCCTTCTTCTACTTCTTCTGATTCACCCTCCAGACTTCACCTTCTCCTTCTCCTTCTTCTACTTCTTCTGATTCACCCTCCAGACTTCATCTTCTCCTTCTCCTTCTTCTGCATCTTCTGATTCACCCTCCAGACTTCACCTTCTCCTTCTCCTTCTTCTGCTTCTTCTGATTCACCCTCCAGACTTCACCTTCTCCTTCTCCTTCTTCTACTTCTTCTGATTCACCCTCCAGGCTTCACCTTCTCCGTCTCCTTCTTCTACTTCTTCTGATTCACCCTCCAGTCTTCACATTCTCCTTCTCCTTCTTCTGTTTCTTCTGCTTCAGCCTCCAAACTTCACCTTCTCCTTCTCTTTCTTCTGATTCTTCTGATTCACCCTCCAGACTTCACCTTCTCCTTCTCCTTCTTCTGATTCTTCTGATTCACCCTCCAGACTTCACCTTCTCCTTCTCCTTCTTCTGCTTCTTCTGATTCACCCTCCTGGCTTCACCTTCTCCTTCTCCTTCTTCTACTTCTTCTGATTCACAATCCTGACTTCACCTTCTCCTTCTCCTTCTTCTCCTTCTTCTGCTTCACCCTCCAGACTTCACCTTCTCCTTCTCCTTCTTCTACCTCTTCTGATTCACCCTCCAGACGTCACCTTCTCCTTCTCCTTCTTCTGCTTCTTCTGATTCAACCTCCAGACTTCACCTTCTCCTTCTCCTTATTCTGCTTCTTCTGATTCACCCTCCAGACTTCACCTTCTCCTTCTCCTTATTCTGCTTCTTCTGATTCAACCTCCAGACTTCACCTTCTCCTTCTCCTTCTTCTGCTTCTTCTGATTCACCCTCCAGACTTCACCTTCTCCTTCTCCTTCTTCTGTTTCTTCTGATTCGCCCTCCAGACTTCACCTTCTCCTTCTCCTTCTTCTGCTTCTTCTGATTCACCCTCCTGACTTCACCTTCTACTTCTCCTTCTTCTACTTGTTCTGATTCACCCTCCTGACTTCACCTTCTCCTTCTCCTTCTTCTACTTCTTCTGCTTCACCCTCCAGACTTCACCTTCTCCTTCTCCTTCTTCTACTTCTTCTGATTCACCCTCCAGACTTCACCTTCTCCTTCTCCTTCTTCTGCTTCTTCTGATTCACCCTCCAGACTTCACCTTCTCCTTCTCCTTATTCTGCTTCTTCTGATTCACCCTCCAGACTTCACCTTCTCCTTCTCCTTCTTCTGCTTCTTCTGATTCACCCTCCAGACATCATCTTCTCCTTCTCCTTCTTCTGCTTCTTTTGATTCACCCTCCAGACTTCACCTTCTCCTTCTCCTTCTTCTACTTCTTCTGATTCACCCTCCAGACTTCACCTTCTCCTTCTCTTTCTTCTGCTTCTTCTGATTCACCCTCCAGACTTCACCTTCTCCTTCTCCTTCTTCTGATTCTTCTGATTCACCCTCCAGATTTCACCTTCTCCTTCTCCTTCTTCATCTTCTTCTGATTCACCCTCCTGACTTCACCTTCTCCTTCTCCTTCTTCTACTTCTTCTGATTCACCCTCCTGACTTCACCTTCTCCTTCTCCTTCTTCTACTTCTTCTGCTTCACCCTCCAGACTTCACCTTCTCCTTCTCCTTCTTCTACTTCTTCTGATTCACCCTCCAGACTTCACCTTCTCCTTCTCCTTCTTCTACTTCTTCTGATTCACCCTACAGACTTCACCTTCTCCTTCTCCTTCTTCTGCTTCTTCTGATTCACCCTCCAGACTTCACCTTCTCCTTCTCCTTATTCTGCTTCTTCTGTTTCACCCTCCAGCCTTCACCTTCTCCTTCTCCTTCTTCTGCTTCTTCTGATTCACCCTCCAGACTTCACCTTCTCCTTCTCCTTCTTCTGCTTCTTCTGATTCACCCTCCAGACTTCACCTTCTCCTTCTCCTTCTTCTACTTCTTCTGATTCACCCTCCAGACTTCACCTTCTCCTTCTCCTTCTTCTGCTTCTTCTGATTCACCCTCCAGACTTCACCTTCTCCTTCTCCTTCGTCTACTTCTTCTGATTCACCCTCCAGACTACACCTTCTCCTTCTCCTTCTTCTACTTCTTCTGATTCACCCTCCAGACTTCACCTTCTCCTTCTCCTTCTTCTGTTTCTTCTGATTCACCCTCCAGACTTCACCTTCTCCTTCTCCTTCTTCTACTTCTACTGATTCAGCCTCCAGACTTCACCTTCTCCTTCTCCTTATTCTACTTCTTCTGATTCAGCCTCCAGACTTCATCTTCTCCTTCTCCTTCTTCTCCTTCTTCTGATTCACCCTCCAGACTTCACCTTCTCCTTCTCCTTCTTCTGCTTCTTCTGATTCACCCTCCAGACTTCACCTTCTCCTTCTCCTTCTTCTACTTCTTCTGATTCACCCTCCAGAATTCACCTTCTCCTTCTCCTTCTTCTACTTCTTCTGATTCACCCTCCAGTCTTCACCTTCTCCTTCTCCTTCTTCTGTTTCTTCTGCTTCACCCTCCAGACTTCACCTTCTCCTTCTCTCTTCTTCTGCTTCTTCTGATTCACCCTCCAGACTTCACCTTCTCCTTCTCCTTCTTCTGATTCTTCTGATTCACCCTCCAGACTTCACCTTCTCCTTCTCCTTCTTCTGCTTCTTCTGATTCACCCTCCAGACCTCACCTTCTCCTTCTCCTTCTTCTACTTCTTCTGATTCACCCTCCTGACTTCACCTTCTCCTTCTCCTTCATCTACGTCTTCTGCTTCACCCTCCAGACTTCACCTTCTCCTTCTCCTTCTTCTACTTCTTCTGATTCACCCTCCAGACTTCACCTTCTCCTTCTCCTTCTTATACTTCTTCTGATTCACCCTCCAGACTTCACCTTCTCCTTCTCCTTCTTCTACTTCTTCTGATTCACCCTCCAGACTTCACCTTCTCCTTTTCCTTCTTCTGCTTCTTCTGATTCACCCTCCAGACTTCACCTTCTCCTTCTCCTTATTCTGCTTCTTCTGATTCACCCTCCAGACTGTTCCTTCTCCTTCTCCTTCTTCTGCTCCTTCTGATTCACCCTCCAGACTTCACCTTCTCCTTCTCCTTCTTCTGCTTCTTCTGATTCACCCTCCAGACTTCACCTTCTCCTTCTCCTTCTTCTACTTCTTCTGATTCACCCTCCAGACTTCACCTTCTCCTTCTCCTTCTTCTGCTTCTTCTGATTCACCCTCCAGACTTCACCTTCTCCTTCTCCTTCGTCTACCTCTTCTGATTCACCCTCCAGACTTCACCTTCTCCTTCTCCTTCTTCTGTTTCTTCTGATTCACCCCTCCAGACTTCATCTTCTCCTTCTCCTTCTTCTACTTCTTCTGATTCACCCTCCAGACTTCACCTTCTCCTTCTCCTTCGTCTACTTCTTCTGATTCACCCTCCAGACTACACCTTCTCCTTCTCCTTCTTCTACTTCTTCTGATTCACCCTCCAGACTTCACCTTCTCCTTCTCCTTCTTCTGTTTCTTCTGATTCACCCCTCCAGACATCACCTTCTCCTTCTCCTTCTTCTACTTCTTCTGATTCAACCTCCAGACTTCATCTTCTCCTTTTCCTTCTTCTGCTTCTTCTGATTCACCCTCCAGACTTCACCTTCTCCTTCTCCTTCTTCTGCTTCTTCTGATTCACCCTCCAGACTTCACCTTCTCCTTCTCCTTCTTCTACTTCTTCTGATTCACCCTCCAGACTTCACCTTCTACTTCTCCTTCTTCTACTTCTTCTGATTCACCCTCCAGTCTTCACCTTCTCCTTCTCCTTCTTCTGTTTCTTCTGCTTCACCCTCCAGACTTCACCTTCTCCTTCTCTTTCTTCTGCTTCTTCTGATTCACCCTCCAGACTTCACCTTCTCCTTCTCCTTCTTCTGATTCTTCTGATTCACCCTCCAGACTTCACCTTCTCCTTCTCCTTCTTCTGCTTCTTCGGATTCACCCTCCTGACTTCACCTTCTCCTTCTCCTTCTTCTACTTCTTCTGATTCACCCACCTGACTTCACCTTCTCCTTCTCCTTCTTCTACTTCTTCTGCTTCACCCTCCAGACTTCACCTTCTCCTTCTCCTTCTTCTACTTCTTCTGATTCACCCTCCAGACTTCACCTTCTCCTTCTCCTTCTTCTGCTTCTTCTGATTCACCCTCCAGACTTCACCTTCTCCATCTCCTTCTTCTGCTTCTTCTGATTCACCCTCCAGACTTCACCTTCTCCTTCTCCTTCGTCTACTTCTTCTGATTCACCCTCCAGACTTCACCTTCTCCTTCTCCTTCTTCTGCTTCTTCTGATTCACCCTCCAGAATTCACCTTCTGCTTCTCCTTCTTCTACTTCTTCTGATTCACCCTCCAGACTTCACCTTCTCCCTCCTTCTTCTACTTCTTCTGATTCACCCTCCAGACTTCACCTTCTCCTTCTCCTTCTTCTGCTTCTTCTGATTCACCCTCCAGACTTCACCTTCTCCTTCTCCTTCGTCTACCTCTTCTGATTCACCCTCCAGACTACACCTTCTCCTTCTCCTTCTTCTACTTCTTCTGATTCACCCTCCAGACTTCACCTTCTCCTTCTCCTTCTTCTGTTTCTTCTGATTCACCCTCCAGACTTCATCTTCTCCTTCTCCTTCTTCTACTTCTTCTGATTCACCCTCCAGACTTCACCTTCTCCTTCTCCTTCTTCTTCTGATTCACCCTCCAGACTTCATCTTCTCCTTCTCCTTCTTCTGCTTCTTCTGATTCACCCTCCAGACTTCACCTTCTCCTTCTCCTTCTTCTGCTTCTTCTGATTCACCCTCCAGACTTCAACTTCTCCTTCTCCTTCTTCTACTTCTTCTGATTCACCCTCCAGACTTCACCTTCTCCTTCTCCTTCTTCTACTTCTTCTGATTCACCCTCCAGTCTTCACCTTCTCCTTCTCCTTTTTCTGTTTCTTCTGCTTCACCCTCCAGACTTCACCTTCTCCTTCTCTTTCTTCTGCTTATTCTGATTCACCCTCCAGACTTCACCTTCTCCTTCTCCTTCTTCTGATTCTTCTGATTCACCCTCCAGACTTCACCTTCTCCTTCTCCTTCTTCTGCTTCTTCTGATTCACCCTCCTGACTTCACCTTCTCCTTCTCCTTCTTCTACTTCTTCTGATTCACCCTCCTGACTTCACCTTCTCCTTCTCCTTCTTCTACTTCTTCTGCTTCACACTCCAGACTTCACCTTCTCCTTCTCCTTCTTCTACTTCTTCTGATTCACCCTCCAGACTTCACCTTCTCCTTCTCCTTCTTCTGCTTCTTCTGATTCACCCTCCAGACTTCACCTTCTCATTCTCCTTCTTCTGCTTCTTCTGCTGCGCCCTCCAGACTTCACCTTCTCCTTCTCCTTCTTCTGCTTCTTCTGCTTCACACTCCAGACTTCACCTTCTCCTTCTCCTTCTTCTGCTTCTTCTGCTGCGCCCTCCAGGCTTCACCTTCTCCTTCTCCTTCTTCTGCTTCTTCTGCTTCACCGTCCTGACTTCACCTTCTCCTTCTCCTTCTTCTACTTCTTCTGCTACACCCCCCTGACTTCACCTGCTCCTTCTCCTTCTTCTGCTTCTTCTGATTCACCCTCCTAAATTCACCTTCTCCTTCTCCTTCTTCTGCTTCTTCTGATTCACCCTCCTGACTTCACCTTCTCCTTCTCCTTCTTCTGCTTCTTCTGATTCACCCTCCAGACTTCACCTTCTCCTTCTCCTTCTTCTGCTTCTTCTGATTCACCCTCCAGACTTCACCTTCTCCTTCTCCTTCTTCTGCTTCTTCTGATTCACCCTCCAGACCTCACCTTCTCCTTCTCCTTCTTCTACTTCTTCTGATTCACCCTCCAGACTTCATCTTCTCCTTCTCCTTCTTCTGCTTCTTCTGATTCACCCTCCAGACTTCACCTTCTCCTTCTCCTTCTTCTGCTTCTTCTGATTCACCCTCCAGACTTCACCTTCTCCTTCTCCTTCTTCTACTTCTTCTGATTCACCCTCCAGACTTCACCTTCTCCTTCTCCTTCTTCGAATTCTTCTGATTCACCCTCCAGTCTTCACCTTCTCCTTCTCCTTCTTCTGTTTCTTCTGCTTCACCCTCCAGACTTCACCTTCTCCTTCTCTTTCTTCTGCTTCTTCTGCTTCACCCTCCAGACTTCACCTTCTCCTTCTCCTTCTTCTGATTCTTCTGATTCACCCACCAGACTTCACCTTCTCTATCTCCTTCTTGTGCTTCTTCTGATTCACCCTCCTGACTTCACCTTCTACTTCTCCTTCTTCTACTTCTTCTGATTCACCCTCCTGACTTCATCTTCTCCTTCTCCTTCTTCTACTTCTTCTGCTTCACCCTCCAGACTTCACCTTCACCTTCTCCTTCTTCTACTTCTTCTGATTCACCCTCCAGACTTCACCTTCTCCTTCTCCTTCTTCTGCTTCTTCTGATTCACCCTCTAGACTTCACCTTCTCCTTCTCCTTATTCTGCTTCTTCTGATTCACCCTCCAGACTTCACCTTCTCCTTCTCCTTCTTCTGCTTCTTCTGATTCACCCTCCAGACTTCACCTTCTCCTTCTCCTTCTTCTGCTTCTTCTGATTCACCCTCCAGACTTCACCTTCTCCTTCTCCTTCTTCTGCTTGTTCTGATTCACCCTCCAGACTTCACCTTCTCCTTCTCCTTCTTCTACTTCTTCTGATTCACCCTCCAGACTTCACCTTCTCCTTCTCCTTCTTCTGCTTCTTCTGATTCAACCTCCTGACTTCACCTTCTCCTTCTCCTTCTTCTGCTTCTTCTGATTCACCCTCCTGACTTCACCTTCTCCTTCTCCTTCTTCTACTTCTTCTGCTTCACCCTCCAGACTTCACCTTCTCCTTCTCCTTCTTCTACTTCTTCTGATTCACCCTCCAGACATCACCTTCTCCTTCTCCTTCTTCTGCTTCTTCTGATTCACCCTCCAGACTTCACCTTCTCATTCTCCTTCTTCTGCTTCTTCTGCTGCGCCCTCCAGACTTCACCTTCTCCTTCTCCTTCTTCTGCTTCTTCTGCTTCACACTCCAGACTTCACCTTCTCCTTCTCCTTCTTCTGCTTCTTCTGCTGCGCCCTCCAGGCTTCACCTTCTCCTTCTCCTTCTTCTGCTTCTTCTGCTTCACCGTCCTGACTTCACCTTCTCCTTCTCCTTCTTTTACTTCTTCTGCTACACCCCCCTGACTTCACCTGCTCCTTCTCCTTCTTCTGCTTCTTCTGATTCACCCTCCAGACTTCATCTTCTCCTTCTCCTTCTTCTGCTTCTTCTGATTCACCCTCCAGACTTCACCTTCTCCTTCTCCTTCTTCTGCTTCTTCTGCTTCACCGTCCTGACTTCACCTTCTCCTTCTCCTTCTTTTACTTCTTCTGCTACACCCCCCTGACTTCACCTGCTCCTTCTCCTTCTTCTACTTCTTCTGATTCACCCTCCTGACTTCATCTTCTCCTTCTCCTTCTTCTACTTCTTCTGCTTCACCCTCCAGACTTCACCTTCACCTTCTCCTTCTTCTACTTCTTCTGATTCACCCTCCAGACTTCACCTTCTCCTTCTCCTTCTTCTGCTTCTTCTGATTCACCCTCCAGTCTTCACCTTCTCCTTCTCCTTCTTCTGTTTCTTCTGCTTCACCCTCCAGACTTCACCTTCTCCTTCTCTTTCTTCTGCTTCTTCTGCTTCACCCTCCAGACTTCACCTTCTCCTTCTCCTTCTTCTGATTCTTCTGATTCACCCACCAGACTTCACCTTCTCCTTCTCCTTCTTCTGCTTCTTCTGATTCACCCTCCTGACTTCACCTTCTCCTTCTCCTTCTTCTGCTTCTTCTGATTCACCCTCCAGACTTCACCTTCTCCTTCTCCTTCTTCTGCTTCTTCTGATTCACCCTCCAGGCCTCACCTTCTCCTTCTCCTTCTTCTGCTTCTTCTGATTCACCCTCCAGACCTCACCTTCTCCTTCTCCTTCTTCTACTTCTTCTGATTCACCCTCCAGACTTCATCTTCTCCTTCTTCCTCTTCTGCTTCTTCTGATTCACCCTCCAGACTTTACCTTCTCCTTCTTCTGCTTCTTCTGATTCACCCTCCAGACTTCACCTTCTCCTTCTCCTTCTTCTACTTCTTCTGATTCACCCTCCTGACTTCACCTTCTCCTTCTCCTTCTTCTACTTCTTCTGCTTCAGCCTCCAGACTTCACCTTCTCCTTCTCCTTCTTCTACTTCTTCTGATTCACCCTCCAGACTTCACCTTCTCCTTCTCCTTCTTCTACTTCTTCTGATTCACCCTCCAGACTTCACCTTCTCCTTCTCCTTCTTCTACTTCTTCTGATTCATCCTCCAGACTTCACCTTCTCCTTCTCCTTCTTCTGCTTCTTCTGATTCACCCTCCAGACTTCACCTTCTCCTTCTCCTTATTCTGCTTCTTCTGATTCACCCTCCAGACTTCACCTTCTCCTTCTCCTTCTTCTGCTTCTTCTGATTCACCCTCCAGACTTCACCTTCTCCTTCTCCTTCTTCTGCTTCTTCTGATTCACCCTCCAGACTTCACCTTCTCCTTCTCCTTCTTTTACTTCTTCTGCTACACCCCCCTGACTTCACCTGCTCCTTCTCCTTCTTCTGCTTCTTCTGATTCACCCTCCAGACTTCATCTTCTCCTTCTCCTTCTTCTGCTTCTTCTGATTCACCCTCCAGACTTCACCTTCTCCTTCTCCTTCTTCTGCTTCTTCTGCTTCACCGTCCTGACTTCACCTTCTCCTTCTCCTTCTTTTACTTCTTCTGCTACACCCCCCTGACTTCACCTGCTCCTTCTCCTTCTTCTACTTCTTCTGATTCACCCTCCTGACTTCATCTTCTCCTTCTCCTTCTTCTACTTCTTCTGCTTCACCCTCCAGACTTCACCTTCACCTTCTCCTTCTTCTACTTCTTCTGATTCACCCTCCAGACTTCACCTTCTCCTTCTCCTTCTTCTGCTTCTTCTGATTCACCCTCCAGTCTTCACCTTCTCCTTCTCCTTCTTCTGTTTCTTCTGCTTCACCCTCCAGACTTCACCTTCTCCTTCTCTTTCTTCTGCTTCTTCTGCTTCACCCTCCAGACTTCACCTTCTCCTTCTCCTTCTTCTGATTCTTCTGATTCACCCACCAGACTTCACCTTCTCCTTCTCCTTCTTCTGCTTCTTCTGATTCACCCTCCTGACTTCACCTTCTCCTTCTCCTTCTTCTGCTTCTTCTGATTCACCCTCCAGGCCTCACCTTCTCCTTCTCCTTCTTCTACTTCTTCTGATTCACCCTCCAGACATCACCTTCTCCTTCTCCTTCTTCTGCTTCTTCTGATTCACCCTCCAGACTTCACCTTCTCATTCTCCTTCTTCTGCTTCTTCTGCTGCGCCCTCCAGACTTCACCTTCTCCTTCTCCTTCTTCTGCTTCTTCTGCTTCACACTCCAGACTTCACCTTCTCCTTCTCCTTCTTCTGCTTCTTCTGCTGCGCCCTCCAGGCTTCACCTTCTCCTTCTCCTTCTTCTGCTTCTTCTGCTTCACCGTCCTGACTTCACCTTCTCCTTCTCCTTCTTTTACTTCTTCTGCTACACCCCCCTGACTTCACCTGCTCCTTCTCCTTCTTCTGCTTCTTCTGATTCACCCTCCAGACTTCATCTTCTCCTTCTCCTTCTTCTGCTTCTTCTGATTCACCCTCCAGACTTCACCTTCTCCTTCTCCTTCTTCTGCTTCTTCTGCTTCACCGTCCTGACTTCACCTTCTCCTTCTCCTTCTTTTACTTCTTCTGCTACACCCCCCTGACTTCACCTGCTCCTTCTCCTTCTTCTACTTCTTCTGATTCACCCTCCTGACTTCATCTTCTCCTTCTCCTTCTTCTACTTCTTCTGCTTCACCCTCCAGACTTCACCTTCACCTTCTCCTTCTTCTACTTCTTCTGATTCACCCTCCAGACTTCACCTTCTCCTTCTCCTTCTTCTGCTTCTTCTGATTCACCCTCCAGTCTTCACCTTCTCCTTCTCCTTCTTCTGTTTCTTCTGCTTCACCCTCCAGACTTCACCTTCTCCTTCTCTTTCTTCTGCTTCTTCTGCTTCACCCTCCAGACTTCACCTTCTCCTTCTCCTTCTTCTGATTCTTCTGATTCACCCACCAGACTTCACCTTCTCCTTCTCCTTCTTCTGCTTCTTCTGATTCACCCTCCTGACTTCACCTTCTCCTTCTCCTTCTTCTGCTTCTTCTGATTCACCCTCCAGACTTCACCTTCTCCTTCTCCTTCTTCTGCTTCTTCTGATTCACCCTCCAGGCCTCACCTTCTCCTTCTCCTTCTTCTGCTTCTTCTGATTCACCCTCCAGACCTCACCTTCTCCTTCTCCTTCTTCTACTTCTTCTGATTCACCCTCCAGACTTCATCTTCTCCTTCTTCCTCTTCTGCTTCTTCTGATTCACCCTCCAGACTTTACCTTCTCCTTCTTCTGCTTCTTCTGATTCACCCTCCAGACTTCACCTTCTCCTTCTCCTTCTTCTACTTCTTCTGATTCACCCTCCTGACTTCACCTTCTCCTTCTCCTTCTTCTACTTCTTCTGCTTCAGCCTCCAGACTTCACCTTCTCCTTCTCCTTCTTCTACTTCTTCTGATTCACCCTCCAGACTTCACCTTCTCCTTCTCCTTCTTCTACTTCTTCTGATTCACCCTCCAGACTTCACCTTCTCCTTCTCCTTCTTCTACTTCTTCTGATTCATCCTCCAGACTTCACCTTCTCCTTCTCCTTCTTCTGCTTCTTCTGATTCACCCTCCAGACTTCACCTTCTCCTTCTCCTTATTCTGCTTCTTCTGATTCACCCTCCAGACTTCACCTTCTCCTTCTCCTTCTTCTGCTTCTTCTGATTCACCCTCCAGACTTCACCTTCTCCTTCTCCTTCTTCTGCTTCTTCTGATTCACCCTCCAGACTTCACCTTCTCCTTCTCCTTCTTTTACTTCTTCTGCTACACCCCCCTGACTTCACCTGCTCCTTCTCCTTCTTCTGCTTCTTCTGATTCACCCTCCAGACTTCATCTTCTCCTTCTCCTTCTTCTGCTTCTTCTGATTCACCCTCCAGACTTCACCTTCTCCTTCTCCTTCTTCTGCTTCTTCTGCTTCACCGTCCTGACTTCACCTTCTCCTTCTCCTTCTTTTACTTCTTCTGCTACACCCCCCTGACTTCACCTGCTCCTTCTCCTTCTTCTACTTCTTCTGATTCACCCTCCTGACTTCATCTTCTCCTTCTCCTTCTTCTACTTCTTCTGCTTCACCCTCCAGACTTCACCTTCACCTTCTCCTTCTTCTACTTCTTCTGATTCACCCTCCAGACTTCACCTTCTCCTTCTCCTTCTTCTGCTTCTTCTGATTCACCCTCCAGTCTTCACCTTCTCCTTCTCCTTCTTCTGTTTCTTCTGCTTCACCCTCCAGACTTCACCTTCTCCTTCTCTTTCTTCTGCTTCTTCTGCTTCACCCTCCAGACTTCACCTTCTCCTTCTCCTTCTTCTGATTCTTCTGATTCACCCACCAGACTTCACCTTCTCCTTCTCCTTCTTCTGCTTCTTCTGATTCACCCTCCTGACTTCACCTTCTCCTTCTCCTTCTTCTGCTTCTTCTGATTCACCCTCCAGACTTCACCTTCTCCTTCTCCTTCTTCTGCTTCTTCTGATTCACCCTCCAGGCCTCACCTTCTCCTTCTCCTTCTTCTGCTTCTTCTGATTCACCCTCCAGACCTCACCTTCTCCTTCTCCTTCTTCTACTTCTTCTGATTCACCCTCCAGACTTCATCTTCTCCTTCTTCCTCTTCTGCTTCTTCTGATTCACCCTCCAGACTTTACCTTCTCCTTCTTCTGCTTCTTCTGATTCACCCTCCAGACTTCACCTTCTCCTTCTCCTTCTTCTACTTCTTCTGATTCACCCTCCTGACTTCACCTTCTCCTTCTCCTTCTTCTACTTCTTCTGCTTCAGCCTCCAGACTTCACCTTCTCCTTCTCCTTCTTCTACTTCTTCTGATTCACCCTCCAGACTTCACCTTCTCCTTCTCCTTCTTCTACTTCTTCTGATTCACCCTCCAGACTTCACCTTCTCCTTCTCCTTCTTCTACTTCTTCTGATTCATCCTCCAGACTTCACCTTCTCCTTCTCCTTCTTCTGCTTCTTCTGATTCACCCTCCAGACTTCACCTTCTCCTTCTCCTTATTCTGCTTCTTCTGATTCACCCTCCAGACTTCACCTTCTCCTTCTCCTTCTTCTGCTTCTTCTGATTCACCCTCCAGACTTCACCTTCTCCTTCTCCTTCTTCTGCTTCTTCTGATTCACCCTCCAGACTTCACCTTCTCCTTCTCCTTCTTCTACTTCTTCTGATTCACCCTCCAGACTTCATCTTCTCCTTCTCCTTCTCCTGCTTCTTCTGATTCACCCTCCAGACTTCACCTTCTCCTTCTCCTTCGTCTACTTCTTCTGATTCACCCTCCAGACTACACCTTCTCCTTCTCCTTCTTCTACTTCTTCTGATTCACCCTCCAGACTTCACCTTCTCCTTCTCCTTCTTCTGTTTCTTCTGATTCACCCTCCAGACTTCACCTTCTCCTTCTCCTTCTTCTACTTCTTCTGATTCACCCTCCAGACTTCACCTTCTCCTTCTCCTTCTTCTACTTCTTCTGATTCACCCTCCAGACTTCATCTTCTCCTTCTCCTTCTTCTGCATCTTCTGATTCACCCTCCAGACTTCACCTTCTCCTTCTCCTTCTTCTGCTTCTTCTGATTCACCCTCCAGACTTCACCTTCTCCTTCTCCTTCTTCTACTTCTTCTGATTCACCCTCCAGACTTCACCTTCTCCGTCTCCTTCTTCTACTTCTTCTGATTCACCCTCCAGTCTTCACATTCTCCTTCTCCTTCTTCTGTTTCTTCTGCTTCAGCCTCCAAACTTCACCTTCTCCTTCTCTTTCTTCTGATTCTTCTGATCCACCCTCCAGACTTCACCTTCTCCTTCTCCTTCTTCTGATTCTTCTGATTCACCCTCCAGACTTCACCTTCTCCTTCTCCTTCTTCTGCATCTTCTGATTCACCCTCCTGGCTTCACCTTCTCCTTCTCCTTCTTCTACTTCTTCTGATTCACCCTCCTGACTTCACCTTCTCCTTCTCCTTCTTCTCCTTCTTCTGCTTCACCCTCCAGACTTCACCTTCTCCTTCTCCTTCTTCTACCTCTTCTGATACACCCTCCAGACTTCACCTTCTCCTTCTCCTTCTTCTGCTTCTTCTGATTCAACCTCCAGACTTCACCTTCTCCTTCTCCTTATTCTGCTTCTTCTGATTCACCCTCCAGACTTCACCTTCTCCTTCTCCTTATTCTGCTTCTTCTGATTCAACCTCCAGACTTCACCTTCTCCTTCTCCTTCTTCTGCTTCTTCTGATTCACCCTCCAGACTTCACCTTCTCCTTCTCCTTCTTTTGTTTCTTCTGATTCGCCCTCCAGACTTCACCTTCTCCTTCTCCTTCTTCTGCTTCTTCTGATTCACCCTCCTGACTTCACCTTCTCCTTCTCCTTCTTCTACTTCTTCTGATTCACCCTCCTGACTTCACCTTCTCCTTCTCCTTCTTCTACTTCTTCTGCTTCACCCTCCAGACTTCACCTTCTCCTTCTCCTTCTTCTACTTCTTCTGATTCACCCTCCAGACTTCACCTTCTCCTTCTCCTTCTTCTGCTTCTTCTGATTCACCCTCCAGACTTCACCTTCTACTTCTCCTTATTCTGCTTCTTCTGATTCACCCTCCAGACATCACCTTCTCCTTCTCCTTCTTCTGCTTCTTCTGATTCACCCTCCAGACTTCACCTTCTCCTTCTCCTTCTTCTGCTTCTTCTGATTCACCCTCCAGACATCACCTTCTCCTTCTCCTTCTTCTGCTTCTTCTGATTCACCCTCCTAAATACACCTTCTCCTTCTCCTTCTTCTGCTTCTTCTGATTCACCCTCCTGACTTCACCTTCTCCTTCTCCTTCTTCTGCTTCTTCTGATTCACCCTCCAGACTTCACCTTCTCCTTCTCCTTCTTCTGCTTCTTCTGATTCACCCTCCAGACTTCACCTTCTCCTTCTCCTTCTTCTGCTTCTTCTGATTCACCCTCCAGACCTCACCTTCTCCTTCTCCTTCTTCTACTTCTACTGATTCACCCTCCAGACTTCATCTTCTCCTTCTCCTTCTTCTGCTTCTGCTGATTCACCCTCCAGACTTCACCTTCTCCTTCTCCTTCTTCTGCTTCTTCTGATTCACCCTCCAGACTTCACCTTCTCCTTCTCCTTCTTCTACTTCTTCTGATTCACCCTCCAGACTTCACCTTCTCCTTCTCCTTCTTCGAATTCTTCTGATTCACCCTCCAGTCTTCACCTTCTCCTTCTCCTTCTTCTGTTTCTTCTGCTTCACCCTCCAGACTTCACCTTCTCCTTCTCTTTCTTCTGCTTCTTCTGCTTCACCCTCCAGACTTCACCTTCTCCTTCTCCTTCTTCTGATTCTTCTGATTCACCCACCAGACTTCACCTTCTCTATCTCCTTCTTCTGCTTCTTCTGATTCACCCTCCTGACTTCACCTTCTACTTCTCCTTCTTCTACTTCTTCTGATTCACCCTCCTGACTTCATCTTCTCCTTCTCCTTCTTCTACTTCTTCTGCTTCACCCTCCAGACTTCACCTTCACCTTCTCCTTCTTCTACTTCTTCTGATTCACCCTCCAGACTTCACCTTCTCCTTCTCCTTCTTCTGCTTCTTCTGATTCACCCTCTAGACTTCACCTTCTCCTTCTCCTTATTCTGCTTCTTCTGATTCACCCTCCAGACTTCACCTTCTCCTTCTCCTTCTTCTGCTTCTTCTGATTCACCCTCCAGACTTCACCTTCTCCTTCTCCTTCTTCTGCTTCTTCTGATTCACCCTCCAGACTTCACCTTCTCCTTCTCCTTCTTCTGCTTCTTCTGATTCACCCTCCAGACTTCACCTTCTCCTTCTCCTTCTTCTACTTCTTCTGATTCACCCTCCAGACTTCACCTTCTCCTTCTCCTTCTTCTGCTTCTTCTGATTCAACCTCCTGACTTCACCTTCTCCTTCTCCTTCTTCTGCTTCTTCTGATTCACCCTCCTGACTTCACCTTCTCCTTCTCCTTCTTCTACTTCTTCTGCTTCACCCTCCAGACTTCACCTTCTCCTTCTCCTTCTTCTACTTCTTCTGATTCACCCTCCAGACATCACCTTCTCCTTCTCCTTCTTCTGCTTCTTCTGATTCACCCTCCAGACTTCACCTTCTCATTCTCCTTCTTCTGCTTCTTCTGCTGCGCCCTCCAGACTTCACCTTCTCCTTCTCCTTCTTCTGCTTCTTCTGCTTCACACTCCAGACTTCACCTTCTCCTTCTCCTTCTTCTGCTTCTTCTGCTGCGCCCTCCAGGCTTCACCTTCTCCTTCTCCTTCTTCTGCTTCTTCTGCTTCACCGTCCTGACTTCACCTTCTCCTTCTCCTTCTTTTACTTCTTCTGCTACACCCCCCTGACTTCACCTGCTCCTTCTCCTTCTTCTGCTTCTTCTGATTCACCCTCCCAACTTCACCTTCTCCTTCTCCTTCTTCTGCTTCTTCTGATTCACCCTCCTGACTTCACCTTCTCCTTCTCCTTCTTCTGCTTCTTCTGATTCACCCTCCAGACTTCACCTTCTCCTTCTCCTTCTTCTGCTTCTTCTGATTCACCCTCCAGGCCTCACCTTCTCCTTCTCCTTCTTCTGCTTCTTCTGATTCACCCTCCAGACCTCACCTTCTCCTTCTCCTTCTTCTACTTCTTCTGATTCACCCTCCAGACTTCATCTTCTCCTTCTTCCTCTTCTGCTTCTTCTGATTCACCCTCCAGACTTTACCTTCTCCTTCTTCTGCTTCTTCTGATTCACCCTCCAGACTTCACCTTCTCCTTCTCCTTCTTCTACTTCTTCTGATTCACCCTCCTGACTTCACCTTCTCCTTCTCCTTCTTCTACTTCTTCTGCTTCAGCCTCCAGACTTCACCTTCTCCTTCTCCTTCTTCTACTTCTTCTGATTCACCCTCCAGACTTCACCTTCTCCTTCTCCTTCTTCTACTTCTTCTGATTCACCCTCCAGACTTCACCTTCTCCTTCTCCTTCTTCTACTTCTTCTGATTCATCCTCCAGACTTCACCTTCTCCTTCTCCTTCTTCTGCTTCTTCTGATTCACCCTCCAGACTTCACCTTCTCCTTCTCCTTATTCTGCTTCTTCTGATTCACCCTCCAGACTTCACCTTCTCCTTCTCCTTCTTCTGCTTCTTCTGATTCACCCTCCAGACTTCACCTTCTCCTTCTCCTTCTTCTGCTTCTTCTGATTCACCCTCCAGACTTCACCTTCTCCTTCTCCTTCTTCTACTTCTTCTGATTCACCCTCCAGACTTCATCTTCTCCTTCTCCTTCTTCTGCTTCTTCTGATTCACCCTCCAGACTTCACCTTCTCCTTCTCCTTCGTCTACTTCTTCTGATTCACCCTCCAGACTACACCTTCTCCTTCTCCTTCTTCTACTTCTTCTGATTCACCCTCCAGACTTCACCTTCTCCTTCTCCTTCTTCTGTTTCTTCTGATTCACCCTCCAGACTTCACCTTCTCCTTCTCCTTCTTCTACTTCTTCTGATTCACCCTCCAGACTTCACCTTCTCCTTCTCCTTCTTCTACTTCTTCTGATTCACCCTCCAGACTTCATCTTCTCCTTCTCCTTCTTCTGCATCTTCTGATTCACCCTCCAGACTTCACCTTCTCCTTCTCCTTCTTCTGCTTCTTCTGATTCACCCTCCAGACTTCACCTTCTCCTTCTCCTTCTTCTACTTCTTCTGATTCACCCTCCAGACTTCACCTTCTCCGTCTCCTTCTTCTACTTCTTCTGATTCACCCTCCAGTCTTCACATTCTCCTTCTCCTTCTTCTGTTTCTTCTGCTTCAGCCTCCAAACTTCACCTTCTCCTTCTCTTTCTTCTGATTCTTCTGATCCACCCTCCAGACTTCACCTTCTCCTTCTCCTTCTTCTGATTCTTCTGATTCACCCTCCAGACTTCACCTTCTCCTTCTCCTTCTTCTGCTTCTTCTGATTCACCCTCCTGGCTTCACCTTCTCCTTCTCCTTCTTCTACTTCTTCTGATTCACCCTCCTGACTTCACCTTCTCCTTCTCCTTCTTCTCCTTCTTCTGCTTCACCCTCCAGACTTCACCTTCTCCTTCTCCTTCTTCTACCTCTTCTGATACACCCTCCAGACTTCACCTTCTCCTTCTCCTTCTTCTGCTTCTTCTGATTCAACCTCCAGACTTCACCTTCTCCTTCTCCTTATTCTGCTTCTTCTGATTCACCCTCCAGACTTCACCTTCTCCTTCTCCTTATTCTGCTTCTTCTGATTCAACCTCCAGACTTCACCTTCTCCTTCTCCTTCTTCTGCTTCTTCTGAATCACCCTCCAGACTTCACCTTCTCCTTCTCCTTCTTTTGTTTCTTCTGATTCGCCCTCCAGACTTCACCTTCTCCTTCTCCTTCTTCTGCTTCTTCTTATTCACCCTCCTGACTTCACCTTCTCCTTCTCCTTCTTCTACTTCTTCTGATTCACCCTCCTGACTTCACCTTCTCCTTCTCCTTCTTCTACTTCTTCTGCTTCACCCTCCAGACTTCACCTTCTCCTTCTCCTTCTTCTACTTCTTCTGATTCACCCTCCAGACTTCACCTTCTCCTTCTCCTTCTTCTGCTTCTTCTGATTCACCCTCCAGACTTCACCTTCTCCTTCTCCTTATTCTGCTTCTTCTGATTCACCCTCCAGACATCACCTTCTCCTTCTCCTTCTTCTGCTTCTTCTGATTCACCCTCCAGACTTCACCTTCTCCTTCTCCTTCTTCTGCTTCTTCTGATTCACCCTCCAGACATCACCTTCTCCTTCTCCTTCTTCTGCTTCTTCTGATTCACCCTCCAGACTTCACCTTCTCCTTCTCCTTCTTCTACTTCTTCTGATTCACCCTCCAGACTTCACCTTCTCCTTCTCTTTCTTCTGCTTCTTCTGATTCACCCTCCAGACTTCACCTTCTCCTTCTCCTTCTTCTGATTCTTCTGATTCACCCTCCAGATTTCACCTTCTCCTTCTCCTTCTTCTGCTTCTTCTGATTCACCCTCCTGACTTCACCTTCTCCTTCTCCTTCTTCTACTTCTTCTGATTCACCCTCCTGACTTCACCTTCTCCTTCTCCTTCTTCTACTTCTTCTGCTTCACCCTCCAGACTTCACCTTCTCCTTCTCCTTCTTCTACTTCTTCTGATTCACCCTCCAGACTTCACCTTCTCCTTCTCCTTCTTCTACTTCTTCTGATTCACCCTACAGACTTCACCTTCTCCTTCTCCTTCTTCTGCTTCTTCTGATTCACCCTCCAGACTTCACCTTCTCCTTCTCCTTATTCTGCTTCTTCTGTTTCACCCTCCAGACTTCACCTTCTCCTTCTCCTTCTTCTGCTTCTTCTGATTCACCCTCCAGACTTCACCTTCTCCTTCTCCTTCTTCTACTTCTTCTGATTCACCCTCCAGACTTCACCTTCTCCTTCTCCTTCTTCTGCTTCTTCTGATTCACCCTCCAGACTTCTCCTTCTCCTTCTCCTTCGTCTACTTCTTCTGATTCACCCTCCAGACTACACCTTCTCCTTCTCCTTCTTCTACTTCTTCTGATTCACCCTCCAGACTTCACCTTCTCCTTCTCCTTCTTCTGTTTCTTCTGATTCACCCTCCAGACTTCACCTTCTCCTTCTCCTTCTTCTACTTCTTCTGATTCAGCCTCCAGACTTCACCTTCTCCTTCTCCTTCTTCTACTTCTTCTGATTCAGCCTCCAGACTTCATCTTCTCCTTCTCCTTCTTCTCCTTCTTCTGATTCACCCTCCAGACTTCACCTTCTCCTTCTCCTTCTTCTGCTTCTTCTGATTCACCCTCCAGACTTCACCTTCTCCTTCTCCTTCTTCTGATTCTTCTGATTCACCCTCCAGACTTCACCTTCTCCTTCTCCTTCTTCAGCTTCTTCTGATTCACCCTCCAGACCTCACCTTCTCCTTCTCCTTCTTCTACTTCTTCTGATTCACCCTCCTGACTTCACCTGCTCCTTCTCCTTCATCTACTTCTTCTGCTTCACCCTCCAGACTTCACCTTCTCCTTCTCCTTCTTCTACTTCTTCTGATTCACCCTCCAGACTTCACCTTCTCCTTCTCCTTCTTATACTTCTTCTGATTCACCCTCCAGACTTCACCTTCTCCTTCTCCTTCTTCTACTTCTTCTGATTCACCCTCCAGACTTCACCTTCTCCTTCTCCTTCTTCTGCTTCTTCTGATTCACCCTCCAGACTTCACCTTCTCCTTCTCCTTATTCTGCTTCTTCTGATTCACCCTCCAGACTGTTCCTTCTCCTTCTCCTTCTTCTGCTTCTTCTGATTCACCCTCCAGACTTCACCTTCTCCTTCTCCTTCTTCTGCTTCTTCTGATTCACCCTCCAGACTTCACCTTCTCCTTCTCCTTCTTCTACTTCTTCTGATTCACCCTCCAGACTTCACCTTCTCCTTCTCCTTCTTCTGCTTCTTCTGATTCACCCTCCAGACTTCACCTTCTCCTTCTCCTTCGTCTACTTCTTCTGATTCACCCTCCGGACTACACCTTCTCCTTCTCCTTATTCTACTTCTTCTGATTCACCCCCCAGACTTCACCTTCTCCTTCTCCTTCTTCTGTTTCTTCTGATTCACCCTCCAGACTTCATCTTCTCCTTCTCCTTCTTCTACTTCTTCTGATTCACCCTCCAGACTTCACCTTCTCCTTCTCCTTCTTCTACTTCTTCTGATTCACCCTCCAGACTTCATCTTCTCCTTCTCCTTCTTCTGCTTCTTCTGATTCACCCTCCAGACTTCATCTTCTCCTTCTCCTTCTTCTGCTTCTTCTGATTCACCCTCCAGACTTCACCTTCTCATTCTCCTTCTTCTGCTTCTTCTGCTGCGCCCTCCAGACTTCACCTTCTCCTTCTCCTTCTTCTGCTTCTTCTGCTTCACACTCCAGACTTCACCTTCTCCTTCTCCTTCTTCTGCTTCTTCTGCTGCGCCCTCCAGGCTTCACCTTCTCCTTCTCCTTCTTCTGCTTCTTCTGCTTCACCGTCCTGACTTCACCTTCTCCTTCTCCTTCTTCTACTTCTTCTGCTACACCCCCCTGACTTCACCTGCTCCTTCTCCTTCTTCTGCTTCTTCTGATTCACCCTCCTAAATTCACCTTCTCCTTCTCCTTCTTCTGCTTCTTCTGATTCACCCTCCTGACTTCACCTTCTCCTTCTCCTTCTTCTACTTCTTCTGCTGCGCCCTCCAGACTTCACCTTCTCCTTCTCCTTCTTCTGCTTCTTCTGATTCAACCTCCAGACTTCACCTTCTCCTTCTCCTTATTCTGCTTCTTCTGATTCACCCTCCAGACTTCACCTTCTCCTTCTCCTTATTCTGCTTCTTCTGATTCAACCTCCAGACTTCACCTTCTCCTTCTCCTTCTTCTGCTTCTTCTGATTCACCCTCCAGACTTCACCTTCTCCTTCTCCTTCTTTTGTTTCTTCTGATTCGCCCTCCAGACTTCACCTTCTCCTTCTCCTTCTTCTGCTTCTTCTGATTCACCCTCCTGACTTCACCTTCTCCTTCTCCTTCTTCTACTTCTTCTGATTCACCCTCCTGACTTCACCTTCTCCTTCTCCTTCTTCTACTTCTTCTGCTTCACCCTCCAGACTTCACCTTCTCCTTCTCCTTCTTCTACTTCTTCTGATTCACCCTCCAGACTTCACCTTCTCCTTCTCCTTCTTCTGCTTCTTCTGATTCACCCTCCAGACTTCACCTTCTCCTTCTCCTTATTCTGCTTCTTCTGATTCACCCTCCAGACATCACCTTCTCCTTCTCCTTCTTCTGCTTCTTCTGATTCACCCTCCAGACTTCACCTTCTCCTTCTCCTTCTTCTGCTTCTTCTGATTCACCCTCCAGACATCACCTTCTCCTTCTCCTTCTTCTGCTTCTTCTGATTCACCCTCCAGACTTCACCTTCTTCTTCTCCTTCTTCTACTTCTTCTGATTCACCCTCCAAGCTTCACCTTCTCCTTCTCTTTCTTCTGCTTCTTCTGATTCACCCTCCAGACTTCACCTTCTCCTTCTCCTTCTTCTGATTCTTCTGATTCACCCTCCAGATTTCACCTTCTCCTTCTCCTTCTTCTGCTTCTTCTGATTCACCCTCCTGACTTCACCTTCTCCTTCTCCTTCTTCTACTTCTTCTGATTCACCCTCCTGACTTCACCTTCTCCTTCTCCTTCTTCTACTTCTTCTGCTTCACCCTCCAGACTTCACCTTCTCCTTCTCCTTCTTCTACTTCTTCTGATTCACCCTCCAGACTTCACCTTCTCCTTCTCCTTCTTCTACTTCTTCTGATTCACCCTACAGACTTCACCTTCTCCTTCTCCTTCTTCTGCTTCTTCTGATTCACCCTCCAGACTTCACCTTCTCCTTCTCCTTATTCTGCTTCTTCTGTTTCACCCTCCAGACTTCACCTTCTCCTTCTCCTTCTTCTGCTTCTTCTGATTCACCCTCCAGACTTCACCTTCTCCTTCTCCTTCTTCTACTTCTTCTGATTCACCCTCCAGACTTCACCTTCTCCTTCTCCTTCTTCTGCTTCTTCTGATTCACCCTCCAGACTTCTCCTTCTCCTTCTCCTTCGTCTACTTCTTCTGATTCACCCTCCAGACTACACCTTCTCCTTCTCCTTCTTCTACTTCTTCTGATTCACCCTCCAGACTTCACCTTCTCCTTCTCCTTCTTCTGTTTCTTCTGATTCACCCTCCAGACTTCACCTTCTCCTTCTCCTTCTTCTACTTCTTCTGATTCAGCCTCCAGACTTCACCTTCTCCTTCTCCTTCTTCTACTTCTTCTGATTCAGCCTCCAGACTTCATCTTCTCCTTCTCCTTCTTCTCCTTCTTCTGATTCACCCTCCAGACTTCACCTTCTCCTTCACCTTCTTCTGCTTCTTCTGATTCACCCTCCAGACTTCACCTTCTCCTTCTCCTTCTTCTACGTCTTCTGATTCACCCTCCAGAATTCACCTTCTCCTTCTCCTTCTTCTACTTCTTCTGATTCACCCTCCAGTCTTCACCTTCTCCTTCTCCTTCTTCTGTTTCTTCTGCTTCACCCTCCAGACTTCACCTTCTCCTTCTCTTTCTTCTGCTTCTTCTGATTCACCCTCCAGACTTCACCTTCTCCTTCTCCTTCTTCTGATTCTTCTGATTCACCCTCCAGACTTCACGTTCTCCTTCTCCTTCTTCTGCTTCTTCTGATTCACCCTCCAGACCTCACCTTCTCCTTCTCCTTCTTCTACTTCTTCTGATTCACCCTCCTGACTTCACCTGCTCCTTCTCCTTCATCTACTTCTTCTGCTTCACCCTCCAGACTTCACCTTCTCCTTCTCCTTCTTCAACTTCTTCTGATTCACCCTCCAGACTTCACCTTCTCCTTCTCCTTCTTATACTTCTTCTGATTCACCCTCCAGACTTCACCTTCTCCTTCTCCTTCTTCTACTTCTTCTGATTCACCCTCCAGACTTCACCTTCTCCTTCTCCTTCTTCTGCTTCTTCTGATTTACCCTCCAGACTTCACCTTCTCCTTCTCCTTATTCTGCTTCTTCTGATTCACCCTCCAGACTGTTCCTTCTCCTTCTCCTTCTTCTGCTTCTTCTGATTCACCCTCCAGACTTCACCTTCTCCTTCTCCTTCTTCTGCTTCTTCTGATTCACCCTCCAGACTTCACCTTCTCCTTCTCCTTCTTCTACTTCTTCTGATTCACCCTCCAGACTTCACCTTCTCCTTCTCCTTCTTCTGCTTCTTCTGATTCACCCTCCAGACTTCACCTTCTCCTTCTCCTTCGTCTACTTCTTCTGATTCACCCTCCAGACTACACCTTCTCCTTCTCCTTATTCTACTTCTTCTGATTCACCCCCCAGACTTCACCTTCTCCTTCTCCTTCTTCTGTTTCTTCTGATTCACCCTCCAGACTTCATCTTCTCCTTCTCCTTCTTCTACTTCTTCTGATTCACCCTCCAGACTTCACCTTCTCCTTCTCCTTCTTCTACTTCTTCTGATTCACCCTCCAGACTTCATCTTCTCCTTCTCCTTCTTCTGCTTCTTCTGATTCACCCTCCAGACTTCACCTTCTCCTTCTCCTTCTTCTGCTTCTTCTGATTCACCCTCCAGACTTCAACTTCTCCTTCTCCTTCTTCTAATTCTTCTGATTCACCCTCCAGACTTCACCTTCTCCTTCTCCTTCTTCTACTTCTTCTGATTCACCCTCCAGTCTTCACCTTCTCCTTCTCCTTTTTCTGTTTCTTCTGCTTCACCCTCCAGACTTCACCTTCTCCTTCTCTTTCTTCTGCTTATTCTGATTCACCCTCCAGACTTCACCTTCTCCTTCTCCTTCTTCTGTTTCTTCTGATTCACCCTCCAGACTTCACCTTCTCCTTCTCCTTCTTCTACTTCTTCTGATTCACCCTCCAGACTTCACCTTCTCCTTCTCCTTCTTCTACTTCTTCTGATTCACCCTCCAGACTTCATCTTCTCCTTCTCCTTCTTCTGCATCTTCTGATTCACCCTCCAGACTTCACCTTCTCCTTCTCCTTCTTCTGCTTCTTCTGATTCACCCTCCAGACTTCACCTTCTCCTTCTCCTTCTTCTACTTCTTCTGATTCACCCTCCAGACTTCACCTTCTCCGTCTCCTTCTTCTACTTCTTCTGATTCACCCTCCAGTCTTCACATTCTCCTTCTCCTTCTTCTGTTTCTTCTGCTTCAGCCTCCAAACTTCACCTTCTCCTTCTCTTTCTTCTGATTCTTCTGATTCACCCTCCAGACTTCACCTTCTCCTTCTCCTTCTTCTGATTCTTCTGATTCACCCTCCAGACTTCACCTTCTCCTTCTCCTTCTTCTGCTTCTTCTGATTCACCCTCCTGGCTTCACCTTCTCCTTCTCCTTCTTCTACTTCTTCTGATTCACCCTCCTGACTTCACCTTCTCCTTCTCCTTCTTCTCCTTCTTCTGCTTCACCCTCCAGACTTCACCTTCTCCTTCTCCTTCTTCTACCTCTTCTGATTCACCCTCCAGACTTCACCTTCTCCTTCTCCTTCTTCTGCTTCTTCTGATTCAACCTCCAGACTTCACCTTCTCCTTCTCCTTATTCTGCTTCTTCTGATTCACCCTCCAGACTTCACCTTCTCCTTCTCCTTATTCTGCTTCTTCTGATTCAACCTCCAGACTTCACCTTCTCCTTCTCCTTCTTCTGCTTCTTCTGATTCACCCTCCAGACTTCACCTTCTCCTTCTCCTTCTTCTGTTTCTTCTGATTCGCCCTCCAGACTTCACCTTCTCCTTCTCCTTCTTCTGCTTCTTCTGATTCACCCTCCTGACTTCACCTTCTACTTCTCCTTCTTCTACTTCTTCTGATTCACCCTCCTGACTTCACCTTCTCCTTCTCCTTCTTCTACTTCTTCTGCTTCACCCTCCAGACTTCACCTTCTCCTTCTCCTTCTTCTACTTCTTCTGATTCACCCTCCAGACTTCACCTTCTCCTTCTCCTTCTTCTGCTTCTTCTGATTCACCCTCCAGACTTCACCTTCTCCTTCTCCTTATTCTGCTTCTTCTGATTCACCCTCCAGACTTCACCTTCTCCTTCTCCTTCTTCTGCTTCTTCTGATTCACCCTCCAGACTTCACCTTCTCCTTCTCCTTCTTCTGCTTCTTCTGATTCACCCTCCAGACATCATCTTCTCCTTCTCCTTCTTCTGCTTCTTCTGATTCACCCTCCAGACTTCACCTTCTCCTTCTCCTTCTTCTACTTCTTCTGATTCACCCTCCAGACTTCACCTTCTCCTTCTCTTTCTTCTGCTTCTTCTGATTCACCCTCCAGACTTCACCTTCTCCTTCTCCTTCTTCTGATTCTTCTGATTCACCCTCCAGATTTCACCTTCTCCTTCTCCTTCTTCTGCTTCTTCTGATTCACCCTCCTGACTTCACCTTCTCCTTCTCCTTCTTCTACTTCTTCTGATTCACCCTCCTGACTTCACCTTCTCCTTCTCCTTCTTCTACTTCTTCTGCTTCACCCTCCAGACTTCACCTTCTCCTTCTCCTTCTTCTACTTCTTCTGATTCACCCTCCAGACTTCACCTTCTCCTTCTCCTTCTTCTACTTCTTCTGATTCACCCTACAGACTTCACCTTCTCCTTCTCCTTCTTCTGCTTCTTCTGATTCACCCTCCAGACTTCACCTTCTCCTTCTCCTTATTCTGCTTCTTCTGTTTCACCCTCCAGACTTCACCTTCTCCTTCTCCTTCTTCTGCTTCTTCTGATTCACCCTCCAGACTTCACCTTCTCCTTCTCCTTCTTCTGCTTCTTCTGATTCACCCTCCAGACTTCACCTTCTCCTTCTCCTTCTTCTACTTCTTCTGATTCACCCTCCAGACTTCACCTTCTCCTTCTCCTTCTTCTGCTTCTTCTGATTCACCCTCCAGACTTCACCTTCTCCTTCTCCTTCGTCTACTTCTTCTGATTCACCCTCCAGACTACACCTTCTCCTTCTCCTTCTACTTCTTCTGATTCACCCTCCAGACTTCACCTTCTCCTTCTCCTTCTTCTGTTTCTTCTGATTCACCCTCCAGACTCCACCTTCTCCTTCTCCTTCTTCTACTTCTACTGATTCAGCCTCCTGACTTCACCTTCTCCTTCTCCTTCTTCTACTTCTTCTGATTCAGCCTCCAGACTTCATCTTCTCCTTCTCCTTCTTCTCCTTCTTCTGATTCACCCTCCAGACTTCACCTTCTCCTTCTCCTTCTTCTGCTTCTTCTGATTCACCCTCCAGACTTCACCTTCTCCTTCTCCTTCTTCTACTTCTTCTGATTCACCCTCCAGAATTCACCTTCTCCTTCTCCTTCTTCTACTTCTTCTGATTCACCCTCCAGTCTTCACCTTCTCCTTCTCCTTCTTCTGTTTCTTCTGCTTCACCCTCCAGACTTCACCTTCTCCTTCTCTTTCTTCTGCTTCTTCTGATTCACCCTCCAGACTTCACCTTCTCCTTCTCCTTCTTCTGATTCTTCTGATTCACCCTCCAGACTTCACCTTCTCCTTCTCCTTCTTCTGCTTCTTCTGATTCACCCTCCAGACCTCACCTTCTCCTTCTCCTTCTTCTACTTCTTCTGATTCACCCTCCTGACTTCACCTTCTCCTTCTCCTTCATCTACGTCTTCTGCTTCACCCTCCAGACTTCACCTTCTCCTTCTCCTTCTTCTACTTCTTCTGATTCACCCTCCAGACTTCACCTTCTCCTTCTCCTTCTTATACTTCTTCTGATTCACCCTCCAGACTTCACCTTCTCCTTCTCCTTCTTCTACTTCTTCTGATTCACCCTCCAGACTTCACCTTCTCCTTTTCCTTCTTCTGCTTCTTCTGATTCACCCTCCAGACTTCACCTTCTCCTTCTCCTTATTCTGCTTCTTCTGATTCACCCTCCAGACTGTTCCTTCTCCTTCTCCTTCTTCTGCTTCTTCTGATTCACCCTCCAGACTTCACCTTCTCCTTCTCCTTCTTCTGCTTCTTCTGATTCACCCTCCAGACTTCACCTTCTCCTTCTCCTTCTTCTACTTCTTCTGATTCACCCTCCAGACTTCACCTTCTCCTTCTCCTTCTTCTGCTTCTTCTGATTCACCCTCCAGACTTCACCTTCTCCTTCTCCTTCGTCTACCTCTTCTGATTCACCCTCCAGACCTCACCTTCTCCTTCTCCTTCTTCTACTTCTTCTGATTCACCCTCCTGACTTCACCTTCTCCTTCTCCTTCATCTACGTCTTCTGCTTCACCCTCCAGACTTCACCTTCTCCTTCTCCTTCTTCTACTTCTTCTGATTCACCCTCCAGACTTCACCTTCTCCTTCTCCTTCTTCTGTTTCTTCTGATTCACCCTCCAGACTTCATCTTCTCCTTCTCCTTCTTCTACTTCTTCTGATTCACCCTCCAGACTTCACCTTCTCCTTCTCCTTCTTCTACTTCTTCTGATTCACCCTCCAGACTTCATCTTCTCCTTCTCCTTCTTCTGCTTCTTCTGATTCACCCTCCAGACTTCACCTTCTCCTTGTCCTTCTTCTACTTCTTCTGATTCACCCTCCAGAATTCACCTTCTCCTTCTCCTTCTTCTACTTCTTCTGATTCACCCTCCAGTCTTCACCTTCTCCTTCTCCTTCTTCTGTTTCTTCTGCTTCACCCTCCAGACTTCACCTTCTCCTTCTCTTTCTTCTGCTTCTTCTGATTCACCCTCCAGACTTCACCTTCTCCTTCTCCTTCTTCTGATTCTTCTGATTCACCCTCCAGACTTCACCTTCTCCTTCTCCTTCTTCTGCTTCTTCTGATTCACCCTCCAGACCTCACCTTCTCCTTCTCCTTCTTCTACTTCTTCTGATTCACCCTCCTGACTTCACCTTCTCCTTCTCCTTCATCTACGTCTTCTGCTTCACCCTCCAGACTTCACCTTCTCCTTCTCCTTCTTCTACTTCTTCTGATTCACCCTCCAGACTTCACCTTCTCCTTCTCCTTCTTATACTTCTTCTGATTCACCCTCCAGACTTCACCTTCTCCTTCTCCTTCTTCTACTTCTTCTGATTCACCCTCCAGACTTCACCTTCTCCTTTTCCTTCTTCTGCTTCTTCTGATTCACCCTCCAGACTTCACCTTCTCCTTCTCCTTATTCTGCTTCTTCTGATTCACCCTCCAGACTGTTCCTTCTCCTTCTCCTTCTTCTGCTTCTTCTGATTCACCCTCCAGACTTCACCTTCTCCTTCTCCTTCTTCTGCTTCTTCTGATTCACCCTCCAGACTTCACCTTCTCCTTCTCCTTCTTCTACTTCTTCTGATTCACCCTCCAGACTTCACCTTCTCCTTCTCCTTCTTCTGCTTCTTCTGATTCACCCTCCAGACTTCACCTTCTCCTTCTCCTTCGTCTACCTCTTCTGATTCACCCTCCAGACTACACCTTCTCCTTCTCCTTCTTCTACTTCTTCTGATTCACCCTCCAGACTTCACCTTCTCCTTCTCCTTCTTCTGTTTCTTCTGATTCACCCTCCAGACTTCATCTTCTCCTTCTCCTTCTTCTACTTCTTCTGATTCACCCTCCAGACTTCACCTTCTCCTTCTCCTTCTTCTTCTGATTCACCCTCCAGACTTCATCTTCTCCTTCTCCTTCTTCTGCTTCTTCTGATTCACCCTCCAGACTTCACCTTCTCCTTCTCCTTCTTCTGCTTCTTCTGATTCACCCTCCAGACTTCAACTTCTCCTTCTCCTTCTTCTACTTCTTCTGATTCACCCTCCAGACTTCACCTTCTCCTTCTCCTTCTTCTACTTCTTCTGATTCACCCTCCAGTCTTCACCTTCTCCTTCTCCTTTTTCTGTTTCTTCTGCTTCACCCTCCAGACTTCACCTTCTCCTTCTCTTTCTTCTGCTTATTCTGATTCACCCTCCAGACTTCACCTTCTCCTTCTCCTTCTTCTGATTCTTCTGATTCACCCTCCAGACTTCACCTTCTCCTTCTCCTTCTTCTGCTTCTTCTGATTCACCCTCCTGACTTCACCTTCTCCTTCTCCTTCTTCTACTTCTTCTGATTCACCCTCCTGACTTCACCTTCTCCTTCTCCTTCTTCTACTTCTTCTGCTTCACACTCCAGACTTCACCTTCTCCTTCTCCTTCTTCTACTTCTTCTGATTCACCCTCCAGACTTCACCTTCTCCTTCTCCTTCTTCTGCTTCTTCTGATTCACCCTCCAGACTTCACCTTCTCATTCTCCTTCTTCTGCTTCTTCTGCTGCGCCCTCCAGACTTCACCTTCTCCTTCTCCTTCTTCTGCTTCTTCTGCTTCACACTCCAGACTTCACCTTCTCCTTCTCCTTCTTCTGCTTCTTCTGCTGCGCCCTCCAGGCTTCACCTTCTCCTTCTCCTTCTTCTGCTTCTTCTGCTTCACCGTCCTGACTTCACCTTCTCCTTCTCCTTCTTCTACTTCTTCTGCTACACCCCCCTGACTTCACCTGCTCCTTCTCCTTCTTCTGCTTCTTCTGATTCACCCTCCTAAATTCACCTTCTCCTTCTCCTTCTTCTGCTTCTTCTGATTCACCCTCCTGACTTCACCTTCTCCTTCTCCTTCTTCTGCTTCTTCTGATTCACCCTCCAGACTTCACCTTCTCCTTCTCCTTCTTCTGCTTCTTCTGATACACCCTCCAGACTTCACCTTCTCCTTCTCCTTCTTCTGCTTCTTCTGATTCACCCTCCAGACCTCACCTTCTCCTTCTCCTTCTTCTACTTCTTCTGATTCACCCTCCAGACTTCATCTTCTCCTTCTCCTTCTTCTGCTTCTTCTGATTCACCCTCCAGACTTCACCTTCTCCTTCTCCTTCTTCTGCTTCTTCTGATTCACCCTCCAGACTTCACCTTCTCCTTCTCCTTCTTCTACTTCTTCTGATTCACCCTCCAGACTTCACCTTCTCCTTCTCCTTCTTCGAATTCTTCTGATTCACCCTCCAGTCTTCACCTTCTCCTTCTCCTTCTTCTGTTTCTTCTGCTTCACCCTCCAGACTTCACCTTCTCCTTCTCTTTCTTCTGCTTCTTCTGCTTCAACCTCCAGACTTCACCTTCTCCTTCTCCTTCTTCTGATTCTTCTGATTCACCCACCAGACTTCACCTTCTCTATCTCCTTCTTGTGCTTCTTCTGATTCACCCTCCTGACTTCACCTTCTACTTCTCCTTCTTCTACTTCTTCTGATTCACCCTCCTGACTTCATCTTCTCCTTCTCCTTCTTCTACTTCTTCTGCTTCACCCTCCAGACTTCACCTTCACCTTCACCTTCTTCTACTTCTTCTGATTCACCCTCCAGACTTCACCTTCTCCTTCTCCTTCTTCTGCTTCTTCTGATTCACCCTCTAGACTTCACCTTCTCCTTCTCCTTATTCTGCTTCTTCTGATTCACCCTCCAGACTTCACCTTCTCCTTCTCCTTCTTCTGCTTCTTCTGATTCACCCTCCAGACTTCACCTTCTCCTTCTCCTTCTTCTGCTTCTTCTGATTCACCCTCCAGACTTCACCTTCTCCTTCTCCTTCTTCTGCTTGTTCTGATTCACCCTCCAGACTTCACCTTCTCCTTCTCCTTCTTCTACTTCTTCTGATTCACCCTCCAGACTTCACCTTCTCCTTCTCCTTCTTCTGCTTCTTCTGATTCAACCTCCTGACTTCACCTTCTCCTTCTCCTTCTTCTGCTTCTTCTGATTCACCCTCCTGACTTCACCTTCTCCTTCTCCTTCTTCTACTTCTTCTGCTTCACCCTCCAGACTTCACCTTCTCCTTCTCCTTCTTCTACTTCTTCTGATTCACCCTCCAGACATCACCTTCTCCTTCTCCTTCTTCTGCTTCTTCTGATTCACCCTCCAGACTTCACCTTCTCATTCTCCTTCTTCTGCTTCTTCTGCTGCGCCCTCCAGACTTCACCTTCTCCTTCTCCTTCTTCTGCTTCTTCTGCTTCACACTCCAGACTTCACCTTCTCCTTCTCCTTCTTCTGCTTCTTCTGCTGCGCCCTCCAGGCTTCACCTTCTCCTTCTCCTTCTTCTGCTTCTTCTGCTTCACCGTCCTGACTTCACCTTCTCCTTCTCCTTCTTTTACTTCTTCTGCTACACCCCCCTGACTTCACCTGCTCCTTCTCCTTCTTCTGCTTCTTCTGATTCACCCTCCCAACTTCACCTTCTCCTTCTCCTTCTTCTGCTTCTTCTGATTCACCCTCCTGACTTCACCTTCTCCTTCTCCTTCTTCTGCTTCTTCTGATTCACCCTCCAGACTTCACCTTCTCCTTCTCCTTCTTCTGCTTCTTCTGATTCACCCTCCAGGCCTCACCTTCTCCTTCTCCTTCTTCTGCTTCTTCTGATTCACCCTCCAGACCTCACCTTCTCCTTCTCCTTCTTCTACATCTTCTGATTCACCCTCCAGACTTCATCTTCTCCTTCTTCCTCTTCTGCTTCTTCTGATTCACCCTCCAGACTTTACCTTCTCCTTCTTCTGCTTCTTCTGATTCACCCTCCAGACTTCACCTTCTCCTTCTCCTTCTTCTACTTCTTCTGATTCACCCTCCTGACTTCACCTTCTCCTTCTCCTTCTTCTACTTCTTCTGCTTCAGCCTCCAGACTTCACCTTCTCCTTCTCCTTCTTCTACTTCTTCTGATTCACCCTCCAGACTTCACCTTCTCCTTCTCCTTCTTCTACTTCTTCTGATTCACCCTCCAGACTTCACCTTCTCCTTCTCCTTCTTCTACTTCTTCTGATTCATCCTCCAGACTTCACCTTCTCCTTCTCCTTCTTCTGCTTCTTCTGATTCACCCTCCAGACTTCACCTTCTCCTTCTCCTTATTCTGCTTCTTCTGATTCACCCTCCAGACTTCACCTTCTCCTTCTCCTTCTTCTGCTTCTTCTGATTCACCCTCCAGACTTCACCTTCTCCTTCTCCTTCTTCTGCTTCTTCTGATTCACCCTCCAGACTTCACCTTCTCCTTCTCCTTCTTCTACTTCTTCTGATTCACCCTCCAGACTTCATCTTCTCCTTCTCCTTCTCCTGCTTCTTCTGATTCACCCTCCAGACTTCACCTTCTCCTTCTCCTTCGTCTACTTCTTCTGATTCACCCTCCAGACTACACCTTCTCCTTCTCCTTCTTCTACTTCTTCTGATTCACCCTCCAGACTTCACCTTCTCCTTCTCCTTCTTCTGTTTCTTCTGATTCACCCTCCAGACTTCACCTTCTCCTTCTCCTTCTTCTACTTCTTCTGATTCACCCTCCAGACTTCACCTTCTCCTTCTCCTTCTTCTACTTCTTCTGATTCACCCTCCAGACTTCATCTTCTCCTTCTGCTTCTTCTGCATCTTCTGATTCACCCTCCAGACTTCACCTTCTCCTTCTCCTTCTTCTGCTTCTTCTGATTCACCCTCCAGACTTCACCTTCTCCTTCTCCTTCTTCTACTTCTTCTGATTCACCCTCCAGACTTCACCTTCTCCGTCTCCTTCTTCTACTTCTTCTGATTCACCCTCCAGTCTTCACATTCTCCTTCTCCTTCTTCTGTTTCTTCTGCTTCAGCCTCCAAACTTCACCTTCTCCTTCTCTTTCTTCTGATTCTTCTGATCCACCCTCCAGACTTCACCTTCTCCTTCTCCTTCTTCTGATTCTTCTGATTCACCCTCCAGACTTCACCTTCTCCTTCTCCTTCTTCTGCATCTTCTGATTCACCCTCCTGGCTTCACCTTCTCCTTCTCCTTCTTCTACTTCTTCTGATTCACCCTCCTGACTTCACCTTCTCCTTCTCCTTCTTCTCCTTCTTCTGCTTCACCCTCCAGACTTCACCTTCTCCTTCTCCTTCTTCTACCTCTTCTGATACACCCTCCAGACTTCACCTTCTCCTTCTCCTTATTCTGCTTCTTCTGATTCACCCTCCAGACTTCACCTTCTCCTTCTCCTTATTCTGCTTCTTCTGATTCAACCTCCAGACTTCACCTTCTCCTTCTCCTTCTTCTGCTTCTTCTGATTCACCCTCCAGACTTCACCTTCTCCTTCTCCTTCTTTTGTTTCTTCTGATTCGCCCTCCAGACTTCACCTTCTCCTTCTCCTTCTTCTGCTTCTTCTGATTCACCCTCCTGACTTCACCTTCTCCTTCTCCTTCTTCTACTTCTTCTGATTCACCCTCCTGACTTCACCTTCTCCTTCTCCTTCTTCTACTTCTTCTGCTTCACCCTCCAGACTTCACCTTCTCCTTCTCCTTCTTCTACTTCTTCTGATTCACCCTCCAGACTTCACCTTCTCCTTCTCCTTCTTCTGCTTCTTCTGATTCACCCTCCAGACTTCACCTTCTACTTCTCCTTATTCTGCTTCTTCTGATTCACCCTCCAGACATCACCTTCTCCTTCTCCTTCTTCTGCTTCTTCTGATTCACCCTCCAGACTTCACCTTCTCCTTCTCCTTCTTCTGCTTCTTCTGATTCACCCTCCAGACATCACCTTCTCCTTCTCCTTCTTCTGCTTCTTCTGATTCACCCTCCTAAATTCACCTTCTCCTTCTCCTTCTTCTGCTTCTTCTGATTCACCCTCCTGACTTCACCTTCTCCTTCTCCTTCTTCTGCTTCTTCTGATTCACCCTCCAGACTTCACCTTCTCCTTCTCCTTCTTCTGCTTCTTCTGATTCACCCTCCAGACTTCACCTTCTCCTTCTCCTTCTTCTGCTTCTTCTGATTCACCCTCCAGACCTCACCTTCTCCTTCTCCTTCTTCTACTTCTACTGATTCACCCTCCAGACTTCATCTTCTCCTTCTCCTTCTTCTGCTTCTTCTGATTCACCCTCCAGACTTCACCTTCTCCTTCTCCTTCTTCTGCTTCTTCTGATTCACCCTCCAGACTTCACCTTCTCCTTCTCCTTCTTCTACTTCTTCTGATTCACCCTCCAGACTTCACCTTCTCCTTCTCCTTCTTCGAATTCTTCTGATTCACCCTCCAGTCTTCACCTTCTCCTTCTCCTTCTTCTGTTTCTTCTGCTTCACCCTCCAGACTTCACCTTCTCCTTCTCTTTCTTCTGCTTCTTCTGCTTCACCCTCCAGACTTCACCTTCTCCTTCTCCTTCTTCTGATTCTTCTGATTCACCCACCAGACTTCACCTTCTCTATCTCCTTCTTCTGCTTCTTCTGATTCACCCTCCTGACTTCACCTTCTACTTCTCCTTCTTCTACTTCTTCTGATTCACCCTCCTGACTTCATCTTCTCCTTCTCCTTCTTCTACTTCTTCTGCTTCACCCTCCAGACTTCACCTTCACCTTCTCCTCCTTCTTCTACTTCTTCTGATTCACCCTCCAGACTTCACCTTCTCCTTCTCCTTCTTCTGCTTCTTCTGATTCACCCTCTAGACTTCACCTTCTCCTTCTCCTTATTCTGCTTCTTCTGATTCACCCTCCAGACTTCACCTTCTCCTTCTCCTTCTTCTGCTTCTTCTGATTCACCCTCCAGACTTCACCTTCTCCTTCTCCTTCTTCTGCTTCCTCTGATTCACCCTCCAGACTTCACCTTCTCCTTCTCCTTCTTCTGCTTCTTCTGATTCACCCTCCAGACTTCACCTTCTCCTTCTCCTTCTTCTACTTCTTCTGATTCACCCTCCAGACTTCACCTTCTCCTTCTCCTTCTTCTGCTTCTTCTGATTCAACCTCCTGACTTCACCTTCTCCTTCTCCTTCTTCTGCTTCTTCTGATTCACCCTCCTGACTTCACCTTCTCCTTCTCCTTCTTCTACTTCTTCTGCTTCACCCTCCAGACTTCACCTTCTCCTTCTCCTTCTTCTACTTCTTCTGATTCACCCTCCAGACATCACCTTCTCCTTCTCCTTCTTCTGCTTCTTCTGATTCACCCTCCAGACTTCACCTTCTCATTCTCCTTCTTCTGCTTCTTCTGCTGCGCCCTCCAGACTTCACCTTCTCCTTCTCCTTCTTCTGCTTCTTCTGCTTCACACTCCAGACTTCACCTTCTCCTTCTCCTTCTTCTGCTTCTTCTGCTGCGCCCTCCAGGCTTCACCTTCTCCTTCTCCTTCTTCTGCTTCTTCTGCTTCACCGTCCTGACTTCACCTTCTCCTTCTCCTTCTTTTACTTCTTCTGCTACACCCCCCTGACTTCACCTGCTCCTTCTCCTTCTTCTGCTTCTTCTGATTCACCCTCCCAACTTCACCTTCTCCTTCTCCTTATTCTGCTTCTTCTGATTCACCCTCCTGACTTCACCTTCTCCTTCTCCTTCTTCTGCTTCTTCTGATTCACCCTCCAGACTTCACCTTCTCCTTCTCCTTCTTCTGCTTCTTCTGATTCACCCTCCAGGCCTCACCTTCTCCTTCTCCTTCTTCTGCTTCTTCTGATTCACCCTCCAGACCTCACCTTCTCCTTCTCCTTCTTCTACTTCTTCTGATTCACCCTCCAGACTTCATCTTCTCCTTCTTCCTCTTCTGCTTCTTCTGATTCACCCTCCAGACTTTACCTTCTCCTTCTTCTGCTTCTTCTGATTCACCCTCCAGACTTCACCTTCTCCTTCTCCTTCTTCTACTTCTTCTGATTCACCCTCCTGACTTCACCTTCTCCTTCTCCTTCTTCTATTTCTTCTGCTTCAGCCTCCAGACTTCACCTTCTCCTTCTCCTTCTTCTACTTCTTCTGATTCACCCTCCAGACTTCACCTTCTCCTTCTCCTTCTTCTACTTCTTCTGATTCACCCTCCAGACTTCACCTTCTCCTTCTCCTTCTTCTACTTCTTCTGATTCATCCTCCAGACTTCACCTTCTCCTTCTCCTTCTTCTGCTTCTTCTGATTCACCCTCCAGACTTCACCTTCTCCTTCTCCTTATTCTGCTTCTTCTGATTCACCCTCCAGACTTCACCTTCTCCTTCTCCTTCTTCTGCTTCTTCTGATTCACCCTCCAGACTTCACCTTCTCCTTCTCCTTCTTCTGCTTCTTCTGATTCACCCTCCAGACTTCACCTTCTCCTTCTCCTTCTTCTACTTCTTCTGATTCACCCTCCAGACTTCATCTTCTCCTTCTCCTTCTTCTGCTTCTTCTGATTCACCCTCCAGACTTCACCTTCTCCTTCTCCTTCGTCTACTTCTTCTGATTCACCCTCCAGACTACACCTTCTCCTTCTCCTTCTTCTACTTCTTCTGATTCACCCTCCAGACTTCACCTTCTCCTTCTCCTTCTTCTGTTTCTTCTGATTCACCCTCCAGACTTCACCTTCTCCTTCTCCTTCTTCTACTTCTTCTGATTCACCCTCCAGACTTCACCTTCTCCTTCTCCTTCTTCTACTTCTTCTGATTCACCCTCCAGACTTCATCTTCTCCTTCTCCTTCTTCTGCATCTTCTGATTCACCCTCCAGACTTCACCTTCTCCTTCTCCTTCTTCTGCTTCTTCTGATTCACCCTCCAGACTTCACCTTCTCCTTCTCCTTCTTCTACTTCTTCTGATTCACCCTCCAGACTTCACCTTCTCCGTCTCCTTCTTCTACTTCTTCTGATTCACCCTCCAGTCTTCACATTCTCCTTCTCCTTCTTCTGTTTCTTCTGCTTCAGCCTCCAAACTTCACCTTCTCCTTCTCTTTCTTCTGATTCTTCTGATCCACCCTCCAGACTTCACCTTCTCCTTCTCCTTCTTCTGATTCTTCTGATTCACCCTCCAGACTTCACCTTCTCCTTCTCCTTCTTCTGCTTCTTCTGATTCACCCTCCTGGCTTCACCTTCTCCTTCTCCTTCTTCTACTTCTTCTGATTCACCCTCCTGACTTCACCTTCTCCTTCTCCTTCTTCTCCTTCTTCTGCTTCACCCTCCAGACTTCACCTTCTCCTTCTCCTTCTTCTACCTCTTCTGATACACCCTCCAGACTTCACCTTCTCCTTCTCCTTCTTCTGCTTCTTCTGATTCAACCTCCAGACTTCACCTTCTCCTTCTCCTTATTCTGCTTCTTCTGATTCACCCTCCAGACTTCACCTTCTCCTTCTCCTTATTCTGCTTCTTCTGATTCAACCTCCAGACTTCACCTTCTCCTTCTCCTTCTTCTGCTTCTTCTGATTCACCCTCCAGACTTCACCTTCTCCTTCTCCTTCTTTTGTTTCTTCTGATTCGCCCTCCAGACTTCACCTTCTCCTTCTCCTTCTTCTGCTTCTTCTTATTCACCCTCCTGACTTCACCTTCTCCTTCTCCTTCTTCTACTTCTTCTGATTCACCCTCCTGACTTCACCTTCTCCTTCTCCTTCTTCTACTTCTTCTGCTTCACCCTCCAGACTTCACCTTCTCCTTCTCCTTCTTCTACTTCTTCTGATTCACCCTCCAGACTTCACCTTCTCCTTCTCCTTCTTCTGCTTCTTCTGATTCACCCTCCAGACTTCACCTTCTCCTTCTCCTTATTCTGCTTCTTCTGATTCACCCTCCAGACATCACCTTCTCCTTCTCCTTCTTCTGCTTCTTCTGATTCACCCTCCAGACTTCACCTTCTCCTTCTCCTTCTTCTGCTTCTTCTGATTCACCCTCCAGACATCACCTTCTCCTTCTCCTTCTTCTGCTTCTTCTGATTCACCCTCCAGACTTCACCTTCTCCTTCTCCTTCTTCTACTTCTTCTGATTCACCCTCCAGACTTCACCTTCTCCTTCTCTTTCTTCTGCTTCTTCTGATTCACCCTCCAGACTTCACCTTCTCCTTCTCCTTCTTCTGATTCTTCTGATTCACCCTCCAGATTTCACCTTCTCCTTCTCCTTCTTCTGCTTCTTCTGATTCACCCTCCTGACTTCACCTTCTCCTTCTCCTTCTTCTACTTCTTCTGATTCACCCTCCTGACTTCACCTTCTCCTTCTCCTTCTTCTACTTCTTCTGCTTCACCCTCCAGACTTCACCTTCTCCTTCTCCTTCTTCTACTTCTTCTGATTCACCCTCCAGACTTCACCTTCTCCTTCTCCTTCTTCTACTTCTTCTGATTCACCCTACAGACTTCACCTTCTCCTTCTCCTTCTTCTGCTTCTTCTGATTCACCCTCCAGACTTCACCTTCTCCTTCTCCTTATTCTGCTTCTTCTGTTTCACCCTCCAGACTTCACCTTCTCCTTCTCCTTCTTCTGCTTCTTCTGATTCACCCTCCAGACTTCACCTTCTCCTTCTCCTTCTTCTACTTCTTCTGATTCACCCTCCAGACTTCACCTTCTCCTTCTCCTTCTTCTGCTTCTTCTGATTCACCCTCCAGACTTCTCCTTCTCCTTCTCCTTCGTCTACTTCTTCTGATTCACCCTCCAGACTACACCTTCTCCTTCTCCTTCTTCTACTTCTTCTGATTCACCCTCCAGACTTCACCTTCTCCTTCTCCTTCTTCTGTTTCTTCTGATTCACCCTCCAGACTTCACCTTCTCCTTCTCCTTCTTCTACTTCTTCTGATTCAGCCTCCAGACTTCACCTTCTCCTTCTCCTTCTTCTACTTCTTCTGATTCAGCCTCCAGACTTCATCTTCTCCTTCTCCTTCTTCTCCTTCTTCTGATTCACCCTCCAGACTTCACCTTCTCCTTCTCCTTCTTCTGCTTCTTCTGATTCACCCTCCAGACTTCACCTTCTCCTTCTCCTTCTTCTGATTCTTCTGATTCACCCTCCAGACTTCACCTTCTCCTTCTCCTTCTTCAGCTTCTTCTGATTCACCCTCCAGACCTCACCTTCTCCTTCTCCTTCTTCTACTTCTTCTGATTCACCCTCCTGACTTCACCTGCTCCTTCTCCTTCATCTACTTCTTCTGCTTCACCCTCCAGACTTCACCTTCTCCTTCTCCTTCTTCTACTTCTTCTGATTCACCCTCCAGACTTCACCTTCTCCTTCTCCTTCTTATACTTCTTCTGATTCACCCTCCAGACTTCACCTTCTCCTTCTCCTTCTTCTACTTCTTCTGATTCACCCTCCAGACTTCACCTTCTCCTTCTCCTTCTTCTGCTTCTTCTGATTCACCCTCCAGACTTCACCTTCTCCTTCTCCTTATTCTGCTTCTTCTGATTCACCCTCCAGACTGTTCCTTCTCCTTCTCCTTCTTCTGCTTCTTCTGATTCACCCTCCAGACTTCACCTTCTCCTTCTCCTTCTTCTGCTTCTTCTGATTCACCCTCCAGACTTCACCTTCTCCTTCTCCTTCTTCTACTTCTTCTGATTCACCCTCCAGACTTCACCTTCTCCTTCTCCTTCTTCTGCTTCTTCTGATTCACCCTCCAGACTTCACCTTCTCCTTCTCCTTCGTCTACTTCTTCTGATTCACCCTCCGGACTACACCTTCTCCTTCTCCTTATTCTACTTCTTCTGATTCACCCCCCAGACTTCACCTTCTCCTTCTCCTTCTTCTGTTTCTTCTGATTCACCCTCCAGACTTCATCTTCTCCTTCTCCTTCTTCTACTTCTTCTGATTCACCCTCCAGACTTCACCTTCTCCTTCTCCTTCTTCTACTTCTTCTGATTCACCCTCCAGACTTCATCTTCTCCTTCTCCTTCTTCTGCTTCTTCTGATTCACCCTCCAGACTTCATCTTCTCCTTCTCCTTCTTCTGCTTCTTCTGATTCACCCTCCAGACTTCACCTTCTCATTCTCCTTCTTCTGCTTCTTCTGCTGCGCCCTCCAGACTTCACCTTCTCCTTCTCCTTCTTCTGCTTCTTCTGCTTCACACTCCAGACTTCACCTTCTCCTTCTCCTTCTTCTGCTTCTTCTGCTGCGCCCTCCAGGCTTCACCTTCTCCTTCTCCTTCTTCTGCTTCTTCTGCTTCACCGTCCTGACTTCACCTTCTCCTTCTCCTTCTTCTACTTCTTCTGCTACACCCCCCTGACTTCACCTGCTCCTTCTCCTTCTTCTGCTTCTTCTGATTCACCCTCCTAAATTCACCTTCTCCTTCTCCTTCTTCTGCTTCTTCTGATTCACCCTCCTGACTTCACCTTCTCCTTCTCCTTCTTCTACTTCTTCTGCTGCGCCCTCCAGACTTCACCTTCTCCTTCTCCTTCTTCTGCTTCTTCTGATTCAACCTCCAGACTTCACCTTCTCCTTCTCCTTATTCTGCTTCTTCTGATTCACCCTCCAGACTTCACCTTCTCCTTCTCCTTATTCTGCTTCTTCTGATTCAACCTCCAGACTTCACCTTCTCCTTCTCCTTCTTCTGCTTCTTCTGATTCACCCTCCAGACTTCACCTTCTCCTTCTCCTTCTTTTGTTTCTTCTGATTCGCCCTCCAGACTTCACCTTCTCCTTCTCCTTCTTCTGCTTCTTCTGATTCACCCTCCTGACTTCACCTTCTCCTTCTCCTTCTTCTACTTCTTCTGATTCACCCTCCTGACTTCACCTTCTCCTTCTCCTTCTTCTACTTCTTCTGCTTCACCCTCCAGACTTCACCTTCTCCTTCTCCTTCTTCTACTTCTTCTGATTCACCCTCCAGACTTCACCTTCTCCTTCTCCTTCTTCTGCTTCTTCTGATTCACCCTCCAGACTTCACCTTCTCCTTCTCCTTATTCTGCTTCTTCTGATTCACCCTCCAGACATCACCTTCTCCTTCTCCTTCTTCTGCTTCTTCTGATTCACCCTCCAGACTTCACCTTCTCCTTCTCCTTCTTCCGCTTCTTCTGATTCACCCTCCAGACATCACCTTCTCCTTCTCCTTCTTCTGCTTCTTCTGATTCACCCTCCAGACTTCACCTTCTTCTTCTCCTTCTTCTACTTCTTCTGATTCACCCTCCAAACTTCACCTTCTCCTTCTCTTTCTTCTGCTTCTTCTGATTCACCCTCCAGACTTCACCTTCTCCTTCTCCTTCTTCTGATTCTTCTGATTCACCCTCCAAACTTCACCTTCTCCTTCTCTTTCTTCTGCTTCTTCTGATTCACCCTCCAGACTTCACCTTCTCCTTCTCCTTCTTCTGATTCTTCTGATTCACCCTCCTGACTTCACCTTCTACTTCTCCTTCTTCTACTTCTTCTGATTCACCCTCCTGACTTCACCTTCTCCTTCTCCTTCTTCTACTTCTTCTGCTTCACCCTCCAGACTTCACCTTCTCCTTCTCCTTCTTCTACTTCTTCTGATTCACCCTCCAGACTTCACCTTCTCCTTCTCCTTCTTCTGCTTCTTCTGATTCACCCTCCAGACTTCACCTTCTCCTTCTCCTTCTTCTGCTTCTTCTGATTCACCCTCCTGACTTCACCTTCTACTTCTCCTTCTTCTACTTCTTCTGATTCACCCTCCTGACTTCACCTTCTCCTTCTCCTTCTTCTACTTCTTCTGCTTCACCCTCCAGACTTCACCTTCTCCTTCTCCTTCTTCTACTTCTTCTGATTCACCCTCCAGACTTCACCTTCTCCTTCTCCTTCTTCTACTTCTTCTGATTCACCCTACAGACTTCACCTTCTCCTTCTCCTTCTTCTGCTTCTTCTGATTCACCCTCCAGACTTCACCTTCTCCTTCTCCTTATTCTGCTTCTTCTGTTTCACCCTCCAGACTTCACCTTCTCCTTCTCCTTCTTCTGCTTCTTCTGATTCACCCTCCAGACTTCACCTTCTCCTTCTCCTTCTTCTACTTCTTCTGATTCACCCTCCAGACTTCACCTTCTCCTTCTCCTTCTTCTGCTTCTTCTGATTCACCCTCCAGACTTCTCCTTCTCCTTCTCCTTCGTCTACTTCTTCTGATTCACCCTCCAGACTACACCTTCTCCTTCTCCTTCTTCTACTTCTTCTGATTCACCCTCCAGACTTCACCTTCTCCTTCTCCTTCTTCTGTTTCTTCTGATTCACCCTCCAGACTTCACCTTCTCCTTCTCCTTCTTCTACTTCTTCTGATTCAGCCTCCAGACTTCACCTTCTCCTTCTCCTTCTTCTACTTCTTCTGATTCAGCCTCCAGACTTCATCTTCTCCTTCTCCTTCTTCTCCTTCTTCTGATTCACCCTCCAGACTTCACCTTCTCCTTCTCCTTCTTCTGCTTCTTCTGATTCACCCTCCAGACTTCACCTTCTCCTTCTCCTTCTTCTACGTCTTCTGATTCACCCTCCAGAATTCACCTTCTCCTTCTCCTTCTTCTACTTCTTCTGATTCACCCTCCAGTCTTCACCTTCTCCTTCTCCTTCTTCTGTTTCTTCTGCTTCACCCTCCAGACTTCACCTTCTCCTTCTCTTTCTTCTGCTTCTTCTGATTCACCCTCCAGACTTCACCTTCTCCTTCTCCTTCTTCTGATTCTTCTGATTCACCCTCCAGACTTCACGTTCTCCTTCTCCTTCTTCTGCTTCTTCTGATTCACCCTCCAGACCTCACCTTCTCCTTCTCCTTCTTCTACTTCTTCTGATTCACCCTCCTGACTTCACCTGCTCCTTCTCCTTCATCTACTTCTTCTGCTTCACCCTCCAGACTTCACCTTCTCCTTCTCCTTCTTCAACTTCTTCTGATTCACCCTCCAGACTTCACCTTCTCCTTCTCCTTCTTATACTTCTTCTGAATCACCCTCCAGACTTCACCTTCTCCTTCTCCTTCTTCTACTTCTTCTGATTCACCCTCCAGACTTCACCTTCTCCTTCTCCTTCTTCTGCTTCTTCTGATTTACCCTCCAGACTTCACCTTCTCCTTCTCCTTATTCTGCTTCTTCTGATTCACCCTCCAGACTGTTCCTTCTCCTTCTCCTTCTTCTGCTTCTTCTGATTCACCCTCCAGACTTCACCTTCTCCTTCTCCTTCTTCTGCTTCTTCTGATTCACCCTCCAGACTTCACCTTCTCCTTCTCCTTCTTCTACTTCTTCTGATTCACCCTCCAGACTTCACCTTCTCCTTCTCCTTCTTCTGCTTCTTCTGATTCACCCTCCAGACTTCACCTTCTCCTTCTCCTTCGTCTACTTCTTCTGATTCACCCTCCAGACTACACCTTCTCCTTCTCCTTATTCTACTTCTTCTGATTCACCCCCCAGACTTCACCTTCTCCTTCTCCTTCTTCTGTTTCTTCTGATTCACCCTCCAGACTTCATCTTCTCCTTCTCCTTCTTCTACTTCTTCTGATTCACCCTCCAGACTTCACCTTCTCCTTCTCCTTCTTCTACTTCTTCTGATTCACCCTCCAGACTTCATCTTCTCCTTCTCCTTCTTCTGCTTCTTCTGATTCACCCTCCAGACTTCACCTTCTCCTTCTCCTTCTTCTGCTTCTTCTGATTCACCCTCCAGACTTCAACTTCTCCTTCTCCTTCTTCTAATTCTTCTGATTCACCCTCCAGACTTCACCTTCTCCTTCTCCTTCTTCTACTTCTTCTGATTCACCCTCCAGTCTTCACCTTCTCCTTCTCCTTTTTCTGTTTCTTCTGCTTCACCCTCCAGACTTCACCTTCTCCTTCTCTTTCTTCTGCTTATTCTGATTCACCCTCCAGACTTCACCTTCTCCTTCTCCTTCTTCTGATTCTTCTGATTCACCCTCCAGACTTCACCTTCTCCTTCTCCTTCTTCTGCTTCTTCTGATTCACCCTCCTGACTTCACCTTCTCCTTCTCCTTCTTCTACTTCTTCTGATTCACCCTCCTGACTTCACCTTCTCCTTCTCCTTCTTCTACTTCTTCTGCTTCACCCTCCAGACTTCACCTTCTCCTTCTCCTTCTTCTACTTCTTCTGATTCACCCTCCAGACTTCACCTTCTCCTTCTCCTTCTTCTGCTTCTTCTGATTCACCCTCCAGACTTCACCTTCTCATTCTCCTTCTTCTGCTTCTTCTGCTGCGCCCTCCAGACTTCACCTTCTCCTTCTCCTTCTTCTGCTTCTTCTGCTTCACACTCCAGACTTCACCTTCTCCTTCTCCTTCTTCTGCTTCTTCTGCTGCGCCCTCCAGGCTTCTCCTTCTCCTTCTCCTTCTTCTGCTTCTTCTGCTTGACCGTCCTGACTTCACCTTCTCCTTCTCCTTCTTCTACTTCTTCTGCTACACCCCCCTGACTTCACCTGCTCCTTCTCCTTCTTCTGCTTCTTCTGATTCACCCTCCTAAATTCACCTTCTCCTTCTCCTTCTTCTGCTTCTTCTGATTCACCCTCCTGACTTCACCTTCTCCTTCTCCTTCTTCTGCTTCTTCTGATTCACCCTCCAGACTTCACCTTCTCCTTCTCCTTCTTCTGCTTCTTCTGATTCACCCTCCAGACTTCACCTTCTCCTTCTCCTTCTTCTGCTTCTTCTGATTCACCCTCCATACCTCACCTTCTCCTTCTCCTTCTTCTACTTCTTCTGATTCACCCTCCAGACTTCATCTTCTCCTTCTCCTTCTTCTGCTTCTTCTGATTCACCCTCCAGACTTCACCTTCTCCTTCTCCTTCTTCTGCTTCTTCTGATTCACCCTCCAGACTTCACCTTCTCCTTCTCCTTCTTCTACTTCTTCTGATTCACCCTCCAGACTTCACCTTCTCCTTCTCCTTCTTCGAATTCTTCTGATTCACCCTCCAGTCTTCACCTTCTCCTTCTCCTTCTTCTGTTTCTTCTGCTTCACCCTCCAGACTTCACCTTCTCCTTCTCTTTCTTCTGCTTATTCTGCTTCACCCTCCAGACTTCACCTTCTCCTTCTCCTTCTTCTGATTCTTCTGATTCACCCTCCAGACTTCACCTTCTCTATCTCCTTCTTCTGCTTCTTCTGATTCACCCTCTTGACTTCAACTTCTCCTTCTCCTTCTTCTACTTCTTCTGATTCACCCTCCTGACTTCATCTTCTCCTTCTCCTTCTTCTACTTCTTCTGCTTCACCCTCCAGACTTCACCTTCTCCTTCTCCTTCTTCTACTTCTTCTGATTCACCCTCCAGACTTCATCTTCTCCTTCCCCTTCTTCTGCTTCTTCTGATTCACCCTCCAGACTTCACCTTCTCCTTCTCCTTCTTCTGCTTCTTCTGATTCACCCTCCAGACTTCACCTTCTCCTTCTCCTTCTTCTACTTCTTCTGATTCACCCTCCAGACTTCACCTTCTCCTTCTCCTTCTTCGAATTCTTCTCATTCACCCTCCAGTCTTCACCTTCTCCTTCTCCTTCTTCTGTTTCTTCTGCTTCACCCTCCAGACTTCACCTTCTCCTTCTCTTTCTTCTGCTTCTTCTGCTTCACCCTCCAGACTTCACCTTCTCCTTCTCCTTCTTCTGATTCTTCTGATTCACCCTCCAGACTTCAACTTCTCTATCTCCTTCTTCTGCTTCTTCTGATTCACCCTCCTGACTTCACCTTCTCCTTCTCCTTCTTCTACTTCTTCTGATTCACCCTCCTGACTTCATCTTCTCCTTCTCCTTCTTCTACTTCTTCTGATTCACCCTCCAGACTTCACCTTCTTCTTCTCCTTCTTCTACTTCTTCTGATTCACCCTCCAAACTTCACCTTCTCCTTCTCTTTCTTCTGCTTCTTCTGATTCACCCTCCAGACTTCACCTTCTCCTTCTCCTTCTTCTGATTCTTCTGATTCACCCTCCAGATTTCACCTTCTCCTTCTCCTTCTTCTGCTTCTTCTGATTCACCCTCCTGACTTCACCTTCTACTTCTCCTTCTTCTACTTCTTCTGATTCACCCTCCTGACTTCACCTTCTCCTTCTCCTTCTTCTACTTCTTCTGCTTCACCCTCCAGACTTCACCTTCTCCTTCTCCTTCTTCTACTTCTTCTGATTCACCCTCCAGACTTCACCTTCTCCTTCTCCTTCTTCTACTTCTTCTGATTCACCCTACAGACTTCACCTTCTCCTTCTCCTTCTTCTGCTTCTTCTGATTCACCCTCCAGACTTCACCTTCTCCTTCTCCTTATTCTGCTTCTTCTGTTTCACCCTCCAGACTTCACCTTCTCCTTCTCCTTCTTCTGCTTCTTCTGATTCACCCTCCAGACTTCACCTTCTCCTTCTCCTTCTTCTACTTCTTCTGATTCACCCTCCAGACTTCACCTTCTCCTTCTCCTTCTTCTGCTTCTTCTGATTCACCCTCCAGACTTCTCCTTCTCCTTCTCCTTCGTCTACTTCTTCTGATTCACCCTCCAGACTACACCTTCTCCTTCTCCTTCTTCTACTTCTTCTGATTCACCCTCCAGACTTCACCTTCTCCTTCTCCTTCTTCTGTTTCTTCTGATTCACCCTCCAGACTTCACCTTCTCCTTCTCCTTCTTCTACTTCTTCTGATTCAGCCTCCAGACTTCACCTTCTCCTTCTCCTTCTTCTACTTCTTCTGATTCAGCCTCCAGACTTCATCTTCTCCTTCTCCTTCTTCTCCTTCTTCTGATTCACCCTCCAGACTTCACCTTCTCCTTCTCCTTCTTCTGCTTCTTCTGATTCACCCTCCAGACTTCACCTTCTCCTTCTCCTTCTTCTACGTCTTCTGATTCACCCTCCAGAATTCACCTTCTCCTTCTCCTTCTTCTACTTCTTCTGATTCACCCTCCAGTCTTCACCTTCTCCTTCTCCTTCTTCTGTTTCTTCTGCTTCACCCTCCAGACTTCACCTTCTCCTTCTCTTTCTTCTGCTTCTTCTGATTCACCCTCCAGACTTCACCTTCTCCTTCTCCTTCTTCTGATTCTTCTGATTCACCCTCCAGACTTCACGTTCTCCTTCTCCTTCTTCTGCTTCTTCTGATTCACCCTCCAGACCTCACCTTCTCCTTCTCCTTCTTCTACTTCTTCTGATTCACCCTCCTGACTTCACCTGCTCCTTCTCCTTCATCTACTTCTTCTGCTTCACCCTCCAGACTTCACCTTCTCCTTCTCCTTCTTCAACTTCTTCTGATTCACCCTCCAGACTTCACCTTCTCCTTCTTATACTTCTTCTGATTCACCCTCCAGACTTCACCTTCTCCTTCTCCTTCTTCTACTTCTTCTGATTCACCCTCCAGACTTCACCTTCTCCTTCTCCTTCTTCTGCTTCTTCTGATTTACCCTCCAGACTTCACCTTCTCCTTCTCCTTATTCTGCTTCTTCTGATTCACCCTCCAGACTGTTCCTTCTCCTTCTCCTTCTTCTGCTTCTTCTGATTCACCCTCCAGACTTCACCTTCTCCTTCTCCTTCTTCTGCTTCTTCTGATTCACCCTCCAGACTTCACCTTCTCCTTCTCCTTCTTCTACTTCTTCTGATTCACCCTCCAGACTTCACCTTCTCCTTCTCCTTCTTCTGCTTCTTCTGATTCACCCTCCAGACTTCACCTTCTCCTTCTCCTTCGTCTACTTCTTCTGATTCACCCTCCAGACTACACCTTCTCCTTCTCCTTATTCTACTTCTTCTGATTCACCCCCCAGACTTCACCTTCTCCTTCTCCTTCTTCTGTTTCTTCTGATTCACCCTCCAGACTTCATCTTCTCCTTCTCCTTCTTCTACTTCTTCTGATTCACCCTCCAGACTTCACCTTCTCCTTCTCCTTCTTCTACTTCTTCTGATTCACCCTCCAGACTTCATCTTCTCCTTCTCCTTCTTCTGCTTCTTCTGATTCACCCTCCAGACTTCACCTTCTCCTTCTCCTTCTTCTGCTTCTTCTGATTCACCCTCCAGACTTCAACTTCTCCTTCTCCTTCTTCTAATTCTTCTGATTCACCCTCCAGACTTCACCTTCTCCTTCTCCTTCTTCTACTTCTTCTGATTCACCCTCCAGTCTTCACCTTCTCCTTCTCCTTTTTCTGTTTCTTCTGCTTCACCCTCCAGACTTCACCTTCTCCTTCTCTTTCTTCTGCTTATTCTGATTCACCCTCCAGACTTCACCTTCTCCTTCTCCTTCTTCTGATTCTTCTGATTCACCCTCCAGACTTCACCTTCTCCTTCTCCTTCTTCTGCTTCTTCTGATTCACCCTCCTGACTTCACCTTCTCCTTCTCCTTCTTCTACTTCTTCTGATTCACCCTCCTGACTTCACCTTCTCCTTCTCCTTCTTCTACTTCTTCTGCTTCACCCTCCAGACTTCACCTTCTCCTTCTCCTTCTTCTACTTCTTCTGATTCACCCTCCAGACTTCACCTTCTCCTTCTCCTTCTTCTGCTTCTTCTGATTCACCCTCCAGACTTCACCTTCTCATTCTCCTTCTTCTGCTTCTTCTGCTGCGCCCTCCAGACTTCACCTTCTCCTTCTCCTTCTTCTGCTTCTTCTGCTTCACACTCCAGACTTCACCTTCTCCTTCTCCTTCTTCTGCTTCTTCTGCTGCGCCCTCCAGGCTTCTCCTTCTCCTTCTCCTTCTTCTGCTTCTTCTGCTTCACCGTCCTGACTTCACCTTCTCCTTCTCCTTCTTCTACTTCTTCTGCTACACCCCCCTGACTTCACCTGCTCCTTCTCCTTCTTCTGCTTCTTCTGATTCACCCTCCTAAATTCACCTTCTCCTTCTCCTTCTTCTGCTTCTTCTGATTCACCCTCCTGACTTCACCTTCTCCTTCTCCTTCTTCTGCTTCTTCTGATTCACCCTCCAGACTTCACCTTCTCCTTCTCCTTCTTCTGCTTCTTCTGATTCACCCTCCAGACTTCACCTTCTCCTTCTCCTTCTTCTGCTTCTTCTGATTCACCCTCCATACCTCACCTTCTCCTTCTCCTTCTTCTACTTCTTCTGATTCACCCTCCAGACTTCATCTTCTCCTTCTCCTTCTTCTGCTTCTTCTGATTCACCCTCCAGACTTCACCTTCTCCTTCTCCTTCTTCTGCTTCTTCTGATTCACCCTCCAGACTTCACCTTCTCCTTCTCCTTCTTCTACTTCTTCTGATTCACCCTCCAGACTTCACCTTCTCCTTCTCCTTCTTCGAATTCTTCTGATTCACCCTCCAGTCTTCACCTTCTCCTTCTCCTTCTTCTGTTTCTTCTGCTTCACCCTCCAGACTTCACCTTCTCCTTCTCTTTCTTCTGCTTATTCTGCTTCACCCTCCAGACTTCACCTTCTCCTTCTCCTTCTTCTGATTCTTCTGATTCACCCTCCAGACTTCACCTTCTCTATCTCCTTCTTCTGCTTCTTCTGATTCACCCTCTTGACTTCAACTTCTCCTTCTCCTTCTTTTACTTCTTCTGATTCACCCTCCTGACTTCATCTTCTCCTTCTCCTTCTTCTACTTCTTCTGCTTCACCCTCCAGACTTCACCTTCTCCTTCTCCTTCTTCTACTTCTTCTGATTCACCCTCCAGACTTCATCTTCTCCTTCCCCTTCTTCTGCTTCTTCTGATTCACCCTCCAGACTTCACCTTCTCCTTCTCCTTCTTCTGCTTCTTCTGATTCACCCTCCAGACTTCACCTTCTCCTTCTCCTTCTTCTACTTCTTCTGATTCACCCTCCAGACTTCACCTTCTCCTTCTCCTTCTTCGAATTCTTCTGATTCACCCTCCAGTCTTCACCTTCTCCTTCTCCTTCTTCTGTTTCTTCTGCTTCACCCTCCAGACTTCACCTTCTCCTTCTCTTTCTTCTGCTTCTTCTGCTTCACCCTCCAGACTTCACCTTCTCCTTCTCCTTCTTCTGATTCTTCTGATTCACCCTCCAGACTTCACCTTCTCTATCTCCTTCTTCTGCTTCTTCTGATTCACCCTCCTGACTTCACCTTCTCCTTCTCCTTCTTCTACTTCTTCTGATTCACCCTCCTGACTTCATCTTCTCCTTCTCCTTCTTCTACTTCTTCTGCTTCACCCTCCAGACTTCACCTTCTCCTTCTCCTTCTTCTACTTCTTCTGATTCACCCTCCAGACTTCACCTTCTCCTTCGCCTTCTTCTGCTTCTTCTGATTCACCCTCCAGACTTCACCTTCTCCTTCTCCTTATTCTGCTTCTTCTGATTCACCCTCCAGACTTCACCTTCTCCTTCTCCTTCTTCTGCTTCTTCTGATTCACCCTCCAGACTTCACCTTCTCCTTCTCCTTCTTCTGCTTCTTCTGATTCACCCTCCAGACTTCACCTTCTCCTTCTCCTTCTTCTGCTTCTTCTGATTCACCCTCCAGACTTCACCTTCTCCTTCTCCTTCTTCTACTTCTTCTGATTCACCCTCCAGACTTCACCTTCTCCTTCTCCTTCTTCTGCTTCTTCTGATTCAACCTCCTGACTTCACCTTCTCCTTCTCCTTCTTCTGCTTCTTCTGATTCACCCTCCTGACTTCACCTTCTCCTTCTCCTTCTTCTACTTCTTCTGCTTCACCCTCCAGACTTCACCTTCTCCTTCTCCTTCTTCTACTTCTTCTGATTCACCCTCCAGACTTCACCTTCTCCTTCTCCTTCTTCTGCTTCTTCTGATTCACCCTCCAGACTTCACCTTCTCATTCTCCTTCTTCTGCTTCTTCTGCTGCGCCCTCCAGACTTCACCTTCTCCTTCTCCTTCTTCTGCTTCTTCTGCTTCACACTCCAGACTTCACCTTCTCCTTCTCCTTCTTCTGCTTCTTCTGCTGCGCCCTCCAGGCTTCACCTTCTCCTTCTCCTTCTTTTGCTTCTTCTGCTTCACCGTCCTGACTTCACCTTCTCCTTCTCCTTCTTTTACTTCTTCTGCTACACCCCCCTGACTTCACCTGCTCCTTCTCCTTCTTCTGCTTCTTCTGATTCACCCTCCCAACTTCACCTTCTCCTTCTCCTTCTTCTGCTTCTTCTGATTCACCCTCCTGACTTCACCTTCTCCTTCTCCTTCTTCTGCTTCTTCTGATTCACCCTCCAGACTTCACCTTCTCCTTCTCCTTCTTCTGCTTCTTCTGATTCACCCTCCAGACTTCACCTTCTCCTTCTCCTTCTTCTGCTTCTTCTGATTCACCCTCCAGACCTCACCTTCTCCTTCTCCTTCTTCTACTTCTTCTGATTCACCCTCCAGACTTCATCTTCTCCTTCTCCTTCTTCTGCTTCTTCTGATTCACCCTCCAGACTTTACCTTCTCCTTCTTCTGCTTCTTCTGATTCACCCTCCAGACTTCACCTTCTCCTTCTCCTTCTTCTACTTCTTCTGATTCACCCTCCAGACTTCACCTTCTCCTTCTCCTTCTTCTACTTCTTCTGATTCACCCTCCAGTCTTCACCTTCTCCTTCTCCTTCTTCTGTTTCTTCTGCTTCACCCTCCAGACTTCACCTTCTCCTTCTCTTTCTTCTGCTTCTTCTGCTTCACCCTCCAGACTTCACCTTCTCCTTCTCCTTCTTCTGATTCTTCTGATTCACCCTCCAGACTTCACCTTCTCTATCTCCTTCTTCTGCTTCTTCTGATTCACCCTCCTGACTTCACCTTCTCCTTCTCCTTCTTCTACTTCTTCTGATTCACCCTCCTGACTTCACCTTCTCCTTCTCCTTCTTCTACTTCTTCTGCTTCACCCTCCAGACTTCACCTTCTCCTTCTCCTTCTTCTACTTCTTCTGATTCACCCTCCAGACTTCACCTTCTCCTTCTCCTTCTTCTGCTTCTTCTGATTCACCCTCCAGACTTCACCTTCTCCTTCTCCTTATTCTGCTTCTTCTGATTCACCCTCCAGACTTCACCTTCTCCTTCTCCTTCTTCTGCTTCTTCTGATTCACCCTCCAGACTTCACCTTCTCCTTCTCCTTCTTCTGCTTCTTCTGATTCACCCTCCAGACTTCACCTTCTCCTTCTCCTTCTTCTGCTTCTTCTGATTCACCCTCCAGACTTCACCTTCTCCTTCTCCTTCTTCTACTTCTTCTGATTCACCCTCCAGACTTCACCTTCTCCTTCTCCTTCTTCTGCTTCTTCTGATTCACCCTCCTGACTTCACCTTCTCCTTCTCCTTCTTCTACATCTTCTGATTCACCCTCCTGACTTCACCTTCTCCTTCTCCTTCTTCTACTTCTTCTGCTTCACCCTCCAGACTTCACCTTCTCCTTCTCCTTCTTCTACTTCTTCTGATTCACCCTCCAGACTTCACCTTCTCCTTCTCCTTCTTCTACTTCTTCTGATTCACCCTCCAGACTTCACCTTCTCCTTCTCCTTCTTCTACTTCTTCTGATTCACCCTCCAGACTTCACCTTCTATTTCTCCTTCTTCTGCTTCTTCTGATTCACACTCCAGACTTCACCTTCTCCTTCTCCTTATTCTGCTTCTTCTGAATCACCCTCCAGACTTCACCTTCTCCTTCTCCTTCTTCTGCTTCTTCTGATTCACCCTCCAGACTTCACCTTCTCCTTCTCCTTCTTCTGCTTCTTCTGATTCACCCTCCAGACTTCACCTTCACCTTCTCCTTCTTCTACTTCTTCTGATTCACCCTCCAGACTTCACCTTCTCCATCTCCTTCTTCTGCTTCTTCTGATTCACCCTCCAGACTTCACCTTCTCCTTCTCCTTCGTCTGCTTCTTCTGATTCACCCTCCAGACTTCAACTTCTCCTTCTCCTTCTTCTGCTTCTTCTGATTCACCCTCCAGACTTCACCTTCTCCTTCTCCTTCTTCTACTTCTTCTGATTCACCCTCCAGACTTCACCTTCTCCTTCTCTTTCTTCTGCTTCTTCTGATTCACCCTCCAGACTTCACATTCTCCTTCTCCTTCTTCTGATTCTTCTGATTCACCCTCCAGACTTCACCTTCTCCTTCTCCTTCTTCTGCTTCTTCTGATTCACCCTCCTGACTTCACCTTCTCCTTCTCCTTCTTCTATATCTTCTGATTCACCCTCCTGACTTCACCTTCTCCTTCTCCTTCTTCTACTTCTTCTGCTTCACCCTCCAGACTTCACCTTCTCCTTCTCCTTCTTCTACTTCTTCTGATTCACCCTCCAGACTTCACCTTCTCCTTCTCCTTCTTCTACTTCTTCTGATTCACCCTCCAGACTTCACTTTCTCCTTCTCCTTCTTCTACTTCTTCTGATTCACCCTCCAGACTTCACCTTCTCCTTCTCCTTCTTCTGCTTCTTCTGATTCACCCTCCAGACATCACCTTCTCCTTCTCCTTATTCTGCTTCTTCTGAATCACCCTCCAGACTTCACCTTCTCCTTCTCCTTCTTCTGCTTCTTCTGATTCACACTCCAGACTTCACCTTCTCCTTCTCCTTCTTCTGCTTCTTCTGATTCACCCTCCAGACTTCACCTTCTCCTTCTCCTTCTTCTACTTCTTCTGATTCACCCTCCAGACTTCACCTTCTCCATCTCCTTCTTCTGCTTCTTCTGATTCACCCTCCAGACTTCACCTTCTCCTTCTCCTTCGTCTACTTCTTCTGATTCACCCTCCAGACTACACCTTCTCCTTCTCCTTCTTCTACTTCTTCTGATTCACCCTCCAGACTTCACCTTCTCCTTCTCCTTCTTCTGTTTCTTCTGATTCACCCTCCAGACTTCACCTTCTCCTTCTCCTTCTTCTACTACTTCTGATTCACCCTCCAGACTTCACCTTCTCCTTCTCCTTCTTCTACTTCTTCTGATTCACCCTCCAGACTTCATCTTCTCCTTCTCCTTCTTCTGCTTCTTCTGATTCACCCTCCAGACTTCACCTTCTCCTTCTCCTTCTTCTGCTTCTTCTGATTCACCCTCCAGACTTCACCTTCTCCTTCTCCTTCTTCTACTTCTTCTGATTCACCCTCCAGACTTCACCTTCTCCTTCTCCTTCTTCTACTTCTTCTGATTCACCCTCCAGTCTTCACCTTCTCCTTCTCCTTCTTCTGTTTCTTCTGCTTCACCCTCCAGACTTCACCTTCTCCTTCTCTTTCTTCTGCTTCTTCTGATTCACCTTCCAGACTTCACCTTCTCCTTCTCCTTCTTCTGATTCTTCTGATTCACCCTCCAGACTTCACCTTCTCCTTCTCCTTATTCTGCTTCTTCTGATTCACCCTCCAGACTTCACCTTCTCCTTCTCCTTATTCTGCTTCTTCTGATTCACCCTCCAGACTTCACCTTCTCCTTCTCCTTCCTTTGCTTCTTCTGATTCACCCTCCAGACTTCACCTTCTCCTTCTCCTTCTTCTGATTCTTCTGATTCACCCTCCAGACTTCACCTTCTCCTTATCCATCTTCTGCTTCTTCCGATTCACCCTCCTGACTTCACCTTCTCCTTCTCCTTCTTCTACTTCTTCTGATTCACCCTCCTGACTTCACCTTCACCTTCTCCATCTTCTACTTCTTCTGCTTCACCCTCCAGACTTCAACTTCTCCTTCTCCTTCTTCTACTTCTTCTGATTCACCCTCCAGACTTCACCTTCTCCTTCTCCTTCTTCTGCTTCTTCTGATTCACCCTCCAGACTTCACCTTCTCCTTCTCCTTCTTCTGCTTCTTCTGATTCACCCTCCAGACTTCACCTTCTCCTTCTCCTTCTTCTACTTCTTCTGATTCACCCTCCAGACTTCACCTTCTCCTTCTCCTTCTTCTGCTTCTTCTGATTCACCCTCCAGACTTCACCTTCTCCTTCTCCTTCGTCTACTTCTTCTGATTCACCCTCCAGACTACACCTTCTCCTTCTCCTTCTTCTACTTCTTCTGATTCACCCTCCAGACTTCACCTTCTCCTTCTCCTTCTTCTGCTTCTTCTGATTCACCCTCCAGACTTCACCTTCTCCTTCTCCTTCTTCTACTTCTTCTGATTCACCCTCCAGACTTCACCTTCTCCTTCTCCTTCTTCTGCTTCTTCTGATTCAACCTCCTGACTTCACCTTCTCCTTCTCCTTCTTCTGCTTCTTCTGATTCACCCTCCTGACTTCACCTTCTCCTTCTCCTTCTTCTACTTCTTCTGCTTCACCCTCCAGACTTCACCTTCTCCTTCTCCTTCTTCTACTTCTTCTGATTCACCCTCCAGACTTCACCTTCTCCTTCTCCTTCTTCTGCTTCTTCTGATTCACCCTCCAGACTTCACCTTCTCATTCTCCTTCTTCTGCTTCTTCTGCTGCGCCCTCCAGACTTCACCTTCTCCTTCTCCTTCTTCTGCTTCTTCTGCTTCACACTCCAGACTTCACCATCTCCTTCTCCTTCTTCTGCTTCTTCTGCTGCGCCCTCCAGGCTTCACCTTCTCCTTCTCCTTCTTCTGCTTCTTCTGCTTCACCGTCCTGACTTCACCTTCTCCTTCTCCTTCTTTTACTTCTTCTGCTACACCCCCTGACTTCACCTGCTCCTTCTCCTTCTTCTGCTTCTTCTGATTCACCCTCCCAACTTCACCTTCTCCTTCTCCTTCTTCTGCTTCTTCTGATTCACCCTCCTGACTTCACCTTCACCTTCTCCTTCTTCTGCTTCTTCTGATTCACCCTCCAGACTTCACCTTCTCCTTCTCCTTCTTCTGCTTCTTCTGATTCACCCTCCAGACTTCACCTTCTCCTTCTCCTTCTTCTGCTTCTTCTGATTCACCCTCCAGACCTCACCTTCTCCTTCTCCTTCTTCTACTTCTTCTGATTCACCCTCCAGACTTCATCTTCTCCTTCTCCTTCTTCTGCTTCTTCTGATTCACCACTCCAGACTTTACCTTCTCCTTCTTCTGCTTCTTCTGATTCACCCTCCAGACTTCACCTTCTCCTTCTCCTTCTTCTACTTCTTCTGATTCACCCTCCAGACTTCACCTTCTCCTTCTCCTTCTTCTACTTCTTCTGATTCACCCTCCAGTCTTCACCTTCTCCTTCTCCTTCTTCTGTTTCTTCTGCTTCACCCTCCAGACTTCAACTTCTCCTTCTCTTTCTTCTGCTTCTTCTGCTTCACCCTCCAGACTTCACCTTCTCCTTCTCCTTCTTCTGATTCTTCTGATTCACCCTCCAGACTTCACCTTCTCTATCTCCTTCTTCTGCTTCTTCTGATTCACCCTCCTGACTTCACCTTCTCCTTCTCCTTCTTCTACTTCTTCTGATTCACCCTCCTGACTTCACCTTCTCCTTCTTCTTCTTCTACTTCTTCTGCTTCACCCTCCAGACTTCACCTTCTCCTTCTCCTTCTTCTACTTCTTCTGATTCACCCTCCAGACTTCACCTTCTCCTTCTCCTTCTTCTGCTTCTTCTGATTCACCCTCCAGACTTCACCTTCTCCTTCTCCTTATTCTGCTTCTTCTGATTCACCCTCCAGACTTCACCTTCTCCTTCTCCTTCTTCTGCTTCTTCTGATTCACCCTCCAGACTTCACCTTCTCCTTCTCCTTCTTCTGCTTCTTCTGATTCACCCTCCAGACTTCACCTTCTCCTTCTCCTTCTTCTGCTTCTTCTGATTCACCCTCCAGACTTCACCTTCTCCTTCTCCTTCTTCTACTTCTTCTGATTCACCCTCCAGACTTCACCTTCTCCTTCTCCTTCTTCTGCTTCTTCTGATTCACCCTCCTGACTTCACCTTCTCCTTCTCCTTCTTCTACATCTTCTGATTCACCCTCCTGACTTCACCTTCTCCTTCTCCTTCTTCTACTTCTTCTCCTTCACCCTCCAGACTTCACCTTCTCCTTCTCCTTCTTCTACTTCTTCTGATTCACCCTCCAGACTTCACCTTCTCCTTCTCCTTCTTCTACTTCTTCTGATTCACCCTCCAGACTTCACCTTCTCCTTCTCCTTCTTCTACTTCTTCTGATTCACCCTCCAGACTTCACCTTCTATTTCTCCTTCTTCTGCTTCTTCTGATTCACACTCCAGACTTCACCTTCTCCTTCTCCTTATTCTGCTTCTTCTGAATCACCCTCCAGACTTCACCTTCTCCTTCTCCTTCTTCTGCTTCTTCTGATTCACCCTCCAGACTTCACCTTCTCCTTCTCCTTCTTCTGCTTCTTCTGATTCACCCTCCAGACTTCACCTTCACCTTCTCCTTCTTCTACTTCTTCTGATTCACCCTCCAGACTTCACCTTCTCCATCTCCTTCTTCTGCTTCTTCTGATTCACCCTCCAGACTTCACCTTCTCCTTCTCCTTCGTCTGCTTCTTCTGATTCACCCTCCAGACTTCAACTTCTCCTTCTCCTTCTTCTGCTTCTTCTGATTCACCCTCCAGACTTCACCTTCTCCTTCTCCTTCTTCTACTTCTTCTGATTCACCCTCCAGACTTCACCTTCTCCTTCTCTTTCTTCTGCTTCTTCTGATTCACCCTCCAGACTTCACATTCTCCTTCTCCTTCTTCTGATTCTTCTGATTCACCATCCAGACTTCACCTTCTCCTTATCCTTCTTCTGCTTCTTCTGATTCACCCTCCTGACATCACCTTCTCCTTCTCCTTCTTCTACATCTTCTGATTCACCCTCCTGACTTCACCTTCTCCTTCTCCTTCTTCTACTTCTTCTGCTTCACCCTCCAGACTTCACCTTCTCCTTCTCCTTCTTCTACTTCTTCTGATTCACCCTCCAGACTTCACCTTCTCCTTCTCCTTCTTCTACTTCTTCTGATTCACCCTCCAGACTTCACTTTCTCCTTCTCCTTCTTCTACTTCTTCTGATTCACCCTCCAGACTTCATCTTCTCCTTCTCCTTCTTCTGCTTCTTCTGCTTCACCCTCCAGACATCACCTTCTCCTTCTCCTTATTCTGCTTCTTCTGAATCACCCTCCAGACTTCACCTTCTCCTTCTCCTTCTTCTGCTTCTTCTGATTCACACTCCAGACTTCACCTTCTCCTTCTCCTTCTTCTGCTTCTTCTGATTCACCCTCCAGACTTCACCTTCTCCTTCTCCTTCTTCTACTTCTTCTGATTCACCCTCCAGACTTCACCTTCTCCATCTCCTTCTTCTGCTTCTTCTGATTCACCCTCCAGACTTCACCTTCTCCTTCTCCTTCGTCTACTTCTTCTGATTCACCCTCCAGACTACATCTTCTCCTTCTCCTTCTTCTACTTCTTCTGATTCACCCTCCAGACTTCACCTTCTCCTTCTCCTTCTTCTGTTTCTTCTGATTCACCCTCCAGACTTCACCTTCTCCTTCTCCTTCTTCTACTACTTCTGATTCACCCTCCAGACTTCACCTTCTCCTTCTCCTTCTTCTACTTCTTCTGATTCACCCTCCAGACTTCATCTTCTCCTTCTCCTTCTTCTGCTTCTTCTGATTCACCCTCCAGACTTCACCTTCTCCTTCTCCTTCTTCTGCTTCTTCTGATTCACCCTCCAGACTTCACCTTCTCCTTCTCCTTCTTCTACTTCTTCTGATTCACCCTCCAGACTTCACCTTCTCCTTCTCCTTCTTCTACTTCTTCTGATTCACCCTCCAGTCTTCACCTTCTCCTTCTCCTTCTTCTGTTTCTTCTGCTTCACCCTCCAGACTTCACCTTCTCCTTCTCTTTCTTCTGCTTCTTCTGATTCACCCTCCAGACTTCACCTTCTCCTTCTCCTTCTTCTGATTCTTCTGATTCACCCTCCAGACTTCACCTTCTCCTTCTCCTTATTCTGCTTCTTCTGATTCACCCTCCAGACTTCACCTTCTCCTTCTCCTTATTCTGCTTCTTCTGATTCACCCTCCAGACTTCACCTTCTCCTTCTCCTTCATTTGCTTCTTCTGATTCACCCTCCAGACTTCACCTTCTCCTTCTCCTTCTTCTGATTCTTCTGATTCACCCTCCAGACTTCACCTTCTCCTTATCCATCTTCTGCTTCTTCCGATTCACCCTCCTGACTTCACCTTCTCCTTCTCCTTCTTCTACTTCTTCTGCTTCACCCTCCAGACTTCACCTTCTCCTTCTCTTTCTTCTGCTTCTTCTGATTCACCCTCCAGACTTCACCTTCTCCTTCTCCTTCTTCTGATTCTTCTGATTCACCCTCCAGACTTCACCTTCTCCTTCTCCTTCTTCTGCTTCTTCTGATTCACCCTCCAGACTTCACCTTCTCCTTCTCCTTCTTCTGCTTCTTCTGATTCACCCTCCAGACCTCACCTTCTCCTTCTCCTTCTTCTACTTCTTCTGATTCACCCTCCAGACTTCATCTTCTCCTTCTCCTTCTTCTGCTTCTTCTGATTCACCACTCCAGACTTTACCTTCTCCTTCTTCTGCTTCTTCTGATTCACCCTCCAGACTTCACCTTCTCCTTCTCCTTCTTCTACTTCTTCTGATTCACCCTCCAGACTTCACCTTCTCCTTCTCCTTCTTCTACTTCTTCTGATTCACCCTCCAGTCTTCACCTTCTCCTTCTCCTTCTTCTGTTTCTTCTGCTTCACCCTCCAGACTTCAACTTCTCCTTCTCTTTCTTCTGCTTCTTCTGCTTCACCCTCCAGACTTCACCTTCTCCTTCTCCTTCTTCTGATTCTTCTGATTCACCCTCCAGACTTCACCTTCTCTATCTCCTTCTTCTGCTTCTTCTGATTCACCCTCCTGACTTCACCTTCTCCTTCTCCTTCTTCTACTTCTTCTGATTCACCCTCCTGACTTCACCTTCTCCTTCTTCTTCTTCTACTTCTTCTGCTTCACCCTCCAGACTTCACCTTCTCCTTCTCCTTCTTCTACTTCTTCTGATTCACCCTCCAGACTTCACCTTCTCCTTCTCCTTCTTCTGCTTCTTCTGATTCACCCTCCAGACTTCACCTTCTCCTTCTCCTTATTCTGCTTCTTCTGATTCACCCTCCAGACTTCACCTTCTCCTTCTCCTTCTTCTGCTTCTTCTGATTCACCCTCCAGACTTCACCTTCTCCTTCTCCTTCTTCTGCTTCTTCTGATTCACCCTCCAGACTTCACCTTCTCCTTCTCCTTCTTCTGCTTCTTCTGATTCACCCTCCAGACTTCACCTTCTCCTTCTCCTTCTTCTACTTCTTCTGATTCACCCTCCAGACTTCACCTTCTCCTTCTCCTTCTTCTGCTTCTTCTGATTCACCCTCCTGACTTCACCTTCTCCTTCTCCTTCTTCTACATCTTCTGATTCACCCTCCTGACTTCACCTTCTCCTTCTCCTTCTTCTACTTCTTCTCCTTCACCCTCCAGACTTCACCTTCTCCTTCTCCTTCTTCTACTTCTTCTGATTCACCCTCCAGACTTCACCTTCTCCTTCTCCTTCTTCTACTTCTTCTGATTCACCCTCCAGACTTCACCTTCTCCTTCTCCTTCTTCTACTTCTTCTGATTCACCCTCCAGACTTCACCTTCTATTTCTCCTTCTTCTGCTTCTTCTGATTCACACTCCAGACTTCACCTTCTCCTTCTCCTTATTCTGCTTCTTCTGAATCACCCTCCAGACTTCACCTTCTCCTTCTCCTTCTTCTGCTTCTTCTGATTCACCCTCCAGACTTCACCTTCTCCTTCTCCTTCTTCTGCTTCTTCTGATTCACCCTCCAGACTTCACCTTCACCTTCTCCTTCTTCTACTTCTTCTGATTCACCCTCCAGACTTCACCTTCTCCATCTCCTTCTTCTGCTTCTTCTGATTCACCCTCCAGACTTCACCTTCTCCTTCTCCTTCGTCTGCTTCTTCTGATTCACCCTCCAGACTTCAACTTCTCCTTCTCCTTCTTCTGCTTCTTCTGATTCACCCTCCAGACTTCACCTTCTCCTTCTCCTTCTTCTACTTCTTCTGATTCACCCTCCAGACTTCACCTTCTCCTTCTCTTTCTTCTGCTTCTTCTGATTCACCCTCCAGACTTCACATTCTCCTTCTCCTTCTTCTGATTCTTCTGATTCACCATCCAGACTTCACCTTCTCCTTATCCTTCTTCTGCTTCTTCTGATTCACCCTCCTGACATCACCTTCTCCTTCTCCTTCTTCTACATCTTCTGATTCACCCTCCTGACTTCACCTTCTCCTTCTCCTTCTTCTACTTCTTCTGCTTCACCCTCCAGACTTCACCTTCTCCTTCTCCTTCTTCTACTTCTTCTGATTCACCCTCCAGACTTCACCTTCTCCTTCTCCTTCTTCTACTTCTTCTGATTCACCCTCCAGACTTCACTTTCTCCTTCTCCTTCTTCTACTTCTTCTGATTCACCCTCCAGACTTCATCTTCTCCTTCTCCTTCTTCTGCTTCTTCTGCTTCACCCTCCAGACATCACCTTCTCCTTCTCCTTATTCTGCTTCTTCTGAATCACCCTCCAGACTTCACCTTCTCCTTCTCCTTCTTCTGCTTCTTCTGATTCACACTCCAGACTTCACCTTCTCCTTCTCCTTCTTCTGCTTCTTCTGATTCACCCTCCAGACTTCACCTTCTCCTTCTCCTTCTTCTACTTCTTCTGATTCACCCTCCAGACTTCACCTTCTCCATCTCCTTCTTCTGCTTCTTCTGATTCACCCTCCAGACTTCACCTTCTCCTTCTCCTTCGTCTACTTCTTCTGATTCACCCTCCAGACTACATCTTCTCCTTCTCCTTCTTCTACTTCTTCTGATTCACCCTCCAGACTTCACCTTCTCCTTCTCCTTCTTCTGTTTCTTCTGATTCACCCTCCAGACTTCACCTTCTCCTTCTCCTTCTTCTACTACTTCTGATTCACCCTCCAGACTTCACCTTCTCCTTCTCCTTCTTCTACTTCTTCTGATTCACCCTCCAGACTTCATCTTCTCCTTCTCCTTCTTCTGCTTCTTCTGATTCACCCTCCAGACTTCACCTTCTCCTTCTCCTTCTTCTGCTTCTTCTGATTCACCCTCCAGACTTCACCTTCTCCTTCTCCTTCTTCTACTTCTTCTGATTCACCCTCCAGACTTCACCTTCTCCTTCTCCTTCTTCTACTTCTTCTGATTCACCCTCCAGTCTTCACCTTCTCCTTCTCCTTCTTCTGTTTCTTCTGCTTCACCCTCCAGACTTCAACTTCTCCTTCTCTTTCTTCTGCTTCTTCTGATTCACCCTCCAGACTTCACCTTCTCCTTCTCCTTCTTCTGATTCTTCTGATTCACCCTCCAGACTTCACCTTCTCCTTCTCCTTATTCTGCTTCTTCTGATTCACCCTCCAGACTTCACCTTCTCCTTCTCCTTATTCTGCTTCTTCTGATTCACACTCCAGACTTCACCTTCTCCTTCTCCTTCATTTGCTTCTTCTGATTCACCCTCCAGACTTCACCTTCTCCTTCTCCTTCTTCTGATTCTTCTGATTCACCCTCCAGACTTCACCTTCTCCTTATCCATCTTCTGCTTCTTCCGATTCACCCTCCTGACTTCACCTTCTCCTTCTCCTTCTTCTACTTCTTCTGATTCACCCTCCTGACTTCACCTTCTCCTTCTCCATCTTCTACTTCTTCTGCTTCACCCTCCAGACTTCAACTTCTCCTTCTCCTTCTTCTACTTCTTCTGATTCACCCTCCAGACTTCACCTTCTCCTTCTCCTTCTTCTGCTTCTTCTGATTCACCCTCCAGACTTCACCTTCTCCTTCTCCTTCTTCTGCTTCTTCTGATTCACCCTCCAGACTTCACCTTCTCTTCTCCTTCTTCTACTTCTTCTGATTCACCCTCCAGACTTCACCTTCTCCTTCTCCTTCTTCTGCTTCTTCTGATTCACCCTCCAGACTTCACCTTCTCCTTCTCCTTCGTCTACTTCTTCTGATTCACCCTCCAGACTACACCTTCTCCTTCTCCTTCTTCTACTTCTTCTGATTCACCCTCCAGACTTCACCTTCTCCTTCTCCTTCTTCTGTTTCTTCTGATTCACCCTCCAGACTTCATCTTCTCCTTCTCCTTCTTCTACTTCTTCTGATTCACCCTCCAGACTTCACCTTCTCCTTCTCCTTCTTCTACTTCTTCTGATTCACCCTCCAGACTTCATCTTCTCCTTCTCCTTCTTCTACTTCTTCTGATTCACCCTCCAGACTTCACCTTCTCCTTCTCCTTCTTCTGCATCTTCTGATTCACACTCCAGACTTCACCTTCTCCTTCTCCTTATTCTGCTTCTTCTGATTCACCCTCCAGACTTCACCTTCTCCTTCTCCTTCTTCTTCTTCTTCTGATTCACCATCCAGACTTCACCTTCTCCTTCTCCTTCTTCTGCTTCTTCTGATTCACCCTCCAGACTTCTCCTTCTCCTTCTCCTTCGTCTACTTCTTCTGATTCACCCTCCAGACTACACCTTCTCCTTCTCCTTCTTCTACGTCTTCTGATTCACCCTCCAGACTTCACCTTCTCCTTCTCCTTCTTCTGTTTCTTCTGATTCACCCTCCAGACTTCATCTTCTCCTTCTCCTTCTTCTACTTCTTCTGATTCACCCTCCAGACTTCACCTTCTCCTTCTCCTTCTTCTACTTCTTCTGATTCACCCTCCAGACTTCATCTTCTCCTTCTCCTTCTTCTACTTCTTCTGATTCACCCTCCAGACTTCACCTTCTCCTTCTCCTTCTTCTGCTTCTTCTGATTCACCCTCCAGACTTCACCTTCTCCTTCTCCTTATTCTGCTTCTTCTGATTCACCATCCAGACTTCACCTTCTCCTTCTCCTTCTTCTGCTTCTTCTGATTCACCCTCCAGACTTCACCTTCTCCTTCTCCTTCTTCTGCTTCTTCTGATTCACCCTCCAGACTTCACCTTCTCCTTCTCCTTCTTCTACTTCTTCTGATTCACCCTCCAGACTTCACCTTCTCCTTCTCCTTCTTCTGCTTCTTCTGATTCACCCTCCAGACTTCACCTTCTCCTTCTCCTTCGTCTACTTCTTCTGATTCACCCTCCAGACTACACCTTCTCCTTCTCCTTCTTCTACATCTTCTGATTCACCCTCCAGACTTCACCTTCTCCTTCTCCTTCTTCTGTTTCTTCTGATTCACCCTCCAGACTTCATCTTCTCCTTCTCCTTCTTCTACTTCTTCTGATTCACCCTCCAGACTTCACCTTCTCCTTCTCCTTCTTCTACTTCTTCTGATTCACCCTCCAGACTTCATCTTCTCCTTCTCCTTCTTCTGCTTCTTCTGATTCACCCTCCAGACTTCACCTTCTCCTTCTCCTTCTTCTGCTTCTTCTGATTCACCCTCCAGACTTCAACTTCTCCTTCTCCTTCTTCTACTTCTTTTGATTCACCCTCCAGACTTCACCTTCTCCTTCTCCTTCTTCTACTTCTTCTGATTCACCCTCCAGTCTTCACCTTCTCCTTCTCCTTCTTCTGTTTCTTCTGCTTCACCCTCCAGACTTCACCTTCTCCTTCTCTTTCTTCTGCTTCTTCTGATTCACCCTCCAGACTTCACCTTCTCCTTCTCCTTCTTCTGATTCTTCTGATTCACCCTCCAGACTTCACCTTCTCCTTCTCCTTCTTCTGCTTCTTCTGATTCACCCTCCTGACTTCACCTTCTCCTTCTCCTTCTTCTACTTCTTCTGATTCACCCTCCTGACTTCACCTTCTCCTTCTCCTTCTTCTACTTCTTCTGCTTCACCCTCCAGACTTCACCTTCTCCTTCTCCTTCTTCTACTTCTTCTGATTCACCCTCCAGACTTCACCTTCTCCTTCTCCTTCTTCTGCTTCTTCTGATTCACCCTCCAGACTTCACCTTCTCATTCTCCTTCTTCTGCTTCTTCTGCTGCGCCCTCCAGACTTCACCTTCTCCTTCTCCTTCTTCTGCTTCTTCTGCTTCACACTCCAGACTTCACCTTCTCCTTCTCCTTCTTCTGCTTCTTCTGCTGCGCCCTCCAGGCTTCACCTTCTCCTTCTCCTTCTTCTGCTTCTTCTGCTTCACCGTCCTGACTTCACCTTCTCCTTCTCCTTCTTCTACTTCTTCTGCTACACCCCCCTGACTTCACCTGCTCCTTCTCCTTCTTCTGCTTCTTCTGATTCACCCTCCTAACTTCACCTTCTCCTTCTCCTTCTTCTGCTTCTTCTGATTCACCCTCCTGACTTCACCTTCTCCTTCTCCTTCTTCTGCTTCTTCTGATTCACCCTCCAGACTTCATCTTCTCCTTCTCCTTCTTCTGCTTCTTCTGATTCACCCTCCAGACTTCACCTTCTCCTTCTCCTTCTTCTGCTTCTTCTGATTCACCCTCCAGACCTCACCTTCTCCTTCTCCTTCTTCTACTTCTTCTGATTCACCCTCCAGACTTCATCTTCTCCTTCTCCTTCTTCTGCTTCTTCTGATTCACCCTCCAGACTTCACCTTCTCCTTCTCCTTCTTCTGCTTCTTCTGATTCACCCTCCAGACTTCACCTTCTCCTTCTCCTTCTTCTACTTCTTCTGATTCACCCTCCAGACTTCACCTTCTCCTTCTCCTTCTTCTACTTCTTCTGATTCACCCTCCAGTCTTCACCTTCTCCTTCTCCTTCTTCTGTTTCTTCTGCTTCACCCTCCAGACTTCACCTTCTCCTTCTCTTTCTTCTGCTTCTTCTGCTTCACCCTCCAGACTTCACCTTCTCCTTCTCCTTCTTCTGATTCTTCTGATTCACCCTCCAGACTTCACCTTCTCTATCTCCTTCTTCTGCTTCTTCTGATTCACCCTCCTGACTTCACCTTCTCCTTCTCCTTCTTCTACTTCTTCTGATTCACCCTCCTGACTTCACCTTCTCCTTCTCCTTCTTCTACTTCTTCTGCTGCACCCTCCAGACTTCACCTTCTCCTTCTCCTTCTTCTACTTCTTCTGATTCACCCTCCAGACTTCACCTTCTCCTTCTCCTTCTTCTGCTTCTTCTGATTCACCCTCCAGACTTCACCTTCTCCTTCTCCTTATTCTGCTTCTTCTGATTCACCCTCCAGACTTCACCTTCTCCTTCTCCTTCTTCTGCTTCTTCTGATTCACCCTCCAGACTTCACCTTCTCCTTCTCCTTCTTCTGCTTCTTCTGATTCACCGTCCAGACTTCACCTTCTCCTTCTCCTTCTTCTGCTTCTTCTGATTCACCCTCCAGACTTCACCTTCTCCTTCTCCTTCTTCTACTTCTTCTGATTCACCCTCCAGACTTCACCTTCTCCTTCTTCTGCTTCTTCTGATTCACCCTCCTGACTTCACCTTCTCCTTCTCCTTCTTCTACATCTTCTGATTCACCCTCCTGACTTCACCTTCTCCTTCTCCTTCTTCTACTTCTTCTGCTTCACCCTCCAGACTTCACCTTCTCCTTCTCCTTCTTCTACTTCTTCTGATTCACCCTCCAAACTTCACCTTCTCTTTCTCCTTCTTCTACTTCTTCTGATTCACCCTCCAGACTTCACCTTCTCCTTCTCCTTCTTCTTCTTCTTCTGATTCACCCTCCAGACTTCACCTTCTCCTTCTCCTTCTTCTGCTTCTTCAGATTCACCCTCCAGACTTCACCTTCTCCTTCTCCTTATTCTGCTTCTTCTGAATCACCCTCCAGACTTCACCTTCTCCTTCTCCTTCTTCTGCTTCTTCTGATTCACCCTCCAGACTTCACCTTCTCCTTCTCCTTCTTCTGCTTCTTCTGATTCACCCTCCAGACTTCACCTTCACCTTCTCCTTCTTCTACTTCTTCGGATTCACACTCCAGACTTCACCTTCTCCATCTCCTTCTTCTGCTTCTTCTGATTCACCCTCCAGACTTCACCTTCTCCTTCTCCTTCGTCTACTTCTTCTGATTCACCCTCCAGACTTCACCTTCTCCTTCTCCTTCTTCTGCTTCTTCTGATTCACCCTCCAGACTTCACCTTCTCCTTCTCCTTCTTCTACTTCTTCTGATTCATCCTCCAGACTTCACCTTCTCCTTCTCTTTCTTCTGCTTCTTCTGATTCACCCTCCAGACTTCACCTTCTCCTTCTCCTTCTTCTGATTCTTCTGATTCACCCTCCAGACTTCACCTTCTCCTTCTCCTTCTTCTGCTTCTTCTGATTCACCCTCCAGACTTCACCTTCTCCTTCTCCTTCTTCTACTTCTTCTGATTCACCCTCCAGACTTCACCTTCTCCATCTCCTTCTTCTGCTTCTTCTGATTCACCCTCCAGACTTCACCTTCTCCTTCTCCTTCGTCTACTTCTTCTGATTCACCCTCCAGACTACACCTTCTCCTTCTCCTTCTTCTACTTCTTCTGATTCACCCTCCAGACTTCACCTTCTCCTTCTCCTTCTTCTGTTTCTTCTGATTCACCCTCCAGACTTCACCTTCTCCTTCTCCTTCTTCTACTACTTCTGATTCACCCTCCAGACTTCACCTTCTCCTTCTCCTTCTTCTACTTCTTCTGATTCACCCTCCAGACTTCATTTTCTCCTTCTCCTTCTTCTGCTTCTTCTGATTCACCCTCCAGACTTCACCTTCTCCTTCTCCTTCTTCTGCTTCTTCTGATTCACCCTCCAGACTTCACCTTCTCCTTCTCCTTCTTCTACTTCTTCTGATTCACCCTCCAGACTTCACCTTCTCCTTCTCCTTCTTCTACTTCTTCTGATTCACCCTCCAGTCTTCACCTTCTCCTTCTCCTTCTTCTGTTTCTTCTGCTTCACCCTCCAGACTTCACCTTCTCCTTCTCTTTCTTCTGCTTCTTCTGATTCACCCTCCAGACTTCACCTTCTCCTTCTCCTTCTTCTGATTCTTCTGATTCACCCTCCAGACTTCACCTTCTCCTTCTTCTGCTTCTTCTGATTCACCCTCCTGACTTCACCTTCTCCTTCTCCTTCTTCTACTTCTTCTGATTCACCCTCATGACTTCACCTTCTCCTATTCCTTCTTCTACTTCTTCTGCTTCACCCTCCAGACTTCACCTTCTCCTTCTCCTTCTTCTACTTCTTCTGATTCACCCTCCAGACTTCACCTTCTCCTTCTCCTTCTTCTGCTACTTCTGATTCACCCTCCAGACTTCACCTTCTCCTTCTCCTTATTCTGCTTCTTCTGCTTCACCCTCCAGACTTCACCTTCTCCTTCTCCTTCTTCTACTTCTTCTGATTCACCCTCCAAACTTCACCTTCTCTTTCTCCTTCTTCTACTTCTTCTGATTCACCCTCCAGACTTCACCTTCTCCTTCTCCTTCTTCTTCTTCTTCTGATTCACCCTCCAGACTTCACCTTCTCCTTCTCCTTCTTCTGCTTCTTCTGATTCACCCTCCAGACTTCACCTTCTCCTTCTCCTTATTCTGCTTCTTCTGAATCACCCTCCAGACTTCACCTTCTCCTTCTCCTTCTTCTGCTTCTTCTGATTCACCCTCCAGACTTCACCTTCTCCTTCTCCTTCTTCTGCTTCTTCTGATTCACCCTCCAGACTTCACCTTCACCTTCTCCTTCTTCTACTTCTTCGGATTCACCCTCCAGACTTCACCTTCTCCATCTCCTTCTTCTGCTTCTTCTGATTCACCCTACAGACTTCACCTTCTCCTTCTCCTTCGTCTACTTCTTCTGATTCACCCTCCAGACTTCACCTTCTCCTTCTCCTTCTTCTGCTTCTTCTGATTCACCCTCCAGACTTCACCTTCTCCTTCTCCTTCTTCTACTTCTTCTGATTCATCCTCCAGACTTCACCTTCTCCTTCTCTTTCTTCTGCTTCTTCTGATTCACCCTCCAGACTTCACCTTCTCCTTCTCCTTCTTCTGATTCTTCTGATTCACCCTCCAGACTTCACCTTCTCCTTCTTTTTCTTCTGCTTCTTCTGATTCACCCTCCAGACTTCACCTTCTCCTTCTCCTTCTTCTACTTCTTCTGATTCACCCTCCAGACTTCACCTTCTCCATCTCCTTCTTCTGCTTCTTCTGATTCACCCTCCAGACTTCACCTTCTCCTTCTCCTTCGTCTACTTCTTCTGATTCACCCTCCAGACTACACCTTCTCCTTCTCCTTCTTCTACTTCTTCTGATTCACCCTCCAGACTTCACCTTCTCCTTCTCCTTCTTCTGTTTCTTCTGATTCACCCTCCAGACTTCACCTTCTCCTTCTCCTTCTTCTACTACTTCTGATTCACCCTCCAGACTTCACCTTCTCCTTCTCCTTCTTCTACTTCTTCTGATTCACCCTCCAGACTTCATTTTCTCCTTCTCCTTCTTCTGCTTCTTCTGATTCACCCTCCAGACTTCACCTTCTCCTTCTCCTTCTTCTGCTTCTTCTGATTCACCCTCCAGACTTCACCTTCTCCTTCTCCTTCTTCTACTTCTTCTGATTCACCCTCCAGTCTTCACCTTCTCCTTCTCCTTCTTCTGTTTCTTCTGCTTCACCCTCCAGACTTCACCTTCTCCTTCTCTTTCTTCTGCTTCGTCTGATTCACCCTCCAGACTTCACCTTCTCCTTCTCCTTCTTCTGATTCTTCTGATTCACCCTCCAGACTTCACCTTCTCCTTCTCCTTCTTCTGCTTCTTCTGATTCACCCTCCTGACTTCACCTTCTCCTTCTCCTTCTTCTACTTCTTCTGATTCACCCTCCTGACTTCACCTTCTCCTATTCCTTCTTCTACTTCTTCTGCTTCACCCTCCAGACTTCACCTTCTCCTTCTCCTTCTTCTACTTCTTCTGATTCACCCTCCAGACTTCACCTTCTCCTTCTCCTTCTTCTGCTTCTTCTGATTCACCCTCCAGACTTCACCTTCTCCTTCTCCTTATTCTGCTTCTTCTGATTCACCCTCCAGACTTCACCTTCTCCTTCTCCTTCTTCTGCTTCTTCTGATTCACCCTCCAGACTTCACCTTCTCCTTCTCCTTCTTCTGCTTCTTCTGATTCACCCTCCAGACTTCACCTTCTCCTTCTCCTTCTTCTGCTTCTTCTGATTCACCCTCCAGACTTCACCTTCTCCTTCTCCTTCTTCTACTTCTTCTGATTCACCCTCCAGACTTCACCTTCTCCTTCTCCTTCTTCTGCTTCTTCTGATTCACCCTCCTGACTTCACCTTCTCCTTCTCCTTCTTCTACATCTTCTGATTCACCCTCCTGACTTCACCTTCTCCTTCTCCTTCTTCTACTTCTTCTGCTTCACCCTCCAGACTTCACCTTCTCCTTCTCCTTCTTCTACTTCTTCTGATTCACCCTCCAGACTTCACCTTCTCTTTCTCCTTCTTCTACTTCTTCTGATTCACCCTCCAGACTTCACCTTCTCCTTCTCCTTCTTCTTCTTCTTCTGATTCACCCTCCAGACTTCACCTTCTCCATCTCCTTCTTCTGCTTCTTCTGATTCACCTCCAGACTTCACCTTCTCCTTCTCCTTATTCTGCTTCTTCTGAATCACCCTCCAGACTTCACCTTCTCCTTCTCCTTCTTCTGCTTCTTCTGATTCACCCTCCAGACTTCACCTTCTCCTTCTCCTTCTTCTGATTCTTCTGATTCACCCTCCAGACTTCACCTCTCCTTCTCTTCTTCTGCTTCTTCTGATTCACCCTCCAGACTTCACCTTCTCCTTCTCCTTCTTCTACTTCTTCTGATTCACCCTTCAGACTTCACCTTCTCCTTCTCCTTCTTCTGCTTCTTCTTAGATTCACCTCCAGATCTCACCTTCTCCTTCTCCATTCTTCTACTTCTTCTGATTCACCCTCCAGACTCCATCTTCTCCTTCTCCTTCTTCTGCTTCTTTCTGATTCACCCTCCAGACTTCACCTTCTCCTTCTCCTTCTTCTACTTCTTCTGATTCACCCTCCAGACTTCACCTTCTCCTTCTCCTTCTTCTGCTTCTTCTGATTCACCCTCCAGACTTCACCTTCTCCTTCTCCTTCGTCTACCTCTTCTGATTCACCCTCCAGACCTCACCTTCTCCTTCTCCTTCTTCTACTTCTTCTGATTCACCCTCCTGACTTCACCTTCTCCTTCTCCTTCATCTACGTCTTCTGCTTCACCCTCCAGACTTCACCTTCTCCTTCTCCTTCTTCTACTTCTTCTGATTCACCCTCCAGACTTCACCTTCTCCTTCTCCTTCTTCTGTTTCTTCTGATTCACCCTCCAGACTTCATCTTCTCCTTCTCCTTCTTCTACTTCTTCTGATTCACCCTCCAGACTTCACCTTCTCCTTCTCCTTCTTCTACTTCTTCTGATTCACCCTCCAGACTTCATCTTCTCCTTCTCCTTCTTCTGCTTCTTCTGATTCACCCTCCAGACTTCACCTTCTCCTTGTCCTTCTTCTACTTCTTCTGATTCACCCTCCAGAATTCACCTTCTCCTTCTCCTTCTTCTACTTCTTCTGATTCACCCTCCAGTCTTCACCTTCTCCTTCTCCTTCTTCTGTTTCTTCTGCTTCACCCTCCAGACTTCACCTTCTCCTTCTCTTTCTTCTGCTTCTTCTGATTCACCCTCCAGACTTCACCTTCTCCTTCTCCTTCTTCTGATTCTTCTGATTCACCCTCCAGACTTCACCTTCTCCTTCTCCTTCTTCTGCTTCTTCTGATTCACCCTCCAGACCTCACCTTCTCCTTCTCCTTCTTCTACTTCTTCTGATTCACCCTCCTGACTTCACCTTCTCCTTCTCCTTCATCTACGTCTTCTGCTTCACCCTCCAGACTTCACCTTCTCCTTCTCCTTCTTCTACTTCTTCTGATTCACCCTCCAGACTTCACCTTCTCCTTCTCCTTCTTATACTTCTTCTGATTCACCCTCCAGACTTCACCTTCTCCTTCTCCTTCTTCTACTTCTTCTGATTCACCCTCCAGACTTCACCTTCTCCTTTTCCTTCTTCTGCTTCTTCTGATTCACCCTCCAGACTTCACCTTCTCCTTCTCCTTATTCTGCTTCTTCTGATTCACCCTCCAGACTGTTCCTTCTCCTTCTCCTTCTTCTGCTTCTTCTGATTCACCCTCCAGACTTCACCTTCTCCTTCTCCTTCTTCTGCTTCTTCTGATTCACCCTCCAGACTTCACCTTCTCCTTCTCCTTCTTCTACTTCTTCTGATTCACCCTCCAGACTTCACCTTCTCCTTCTCCTTCTTCTGCTTCTTCTGATTCACCCTCCAGACTTCACCTTCTCCTTCTCCTTCGTCTACCTCTTCTGATTCACCCTCCAGACTACACCTTCTCCTTCTCCTTCTTCTACTTCTTCTGATTCACCCTCCAGACTTCACCTTCTCCTTCTCCTTCTTCTGTTTCTTCTGATTCACCCTCCAGACTTCATCTTCTCCTTCTCCTTCTTCTACTTCTTCTGATTCACCCTCCAGACTTCACCTTCTCCTTCTCCTTCTTCTTCTGATTCACCCTCCAGACTTCATCTTCTCCTTCTCCTTCTTCTGCTTCTTCTGATTCACCCTCCAGACTTCACCTTCTCCTTCTCCTTCTTCTGCTTCTTCTGATTCACCCTCCAGACTTCAACTTCTCCTTCTCCTTCTTCTACTTCTTCTGATTCACCCTCCAGACTTCACCTTCTCCTTCTCCTTCTTCTACTTCTTCTGATTCACCCTCCAGTCTTCACCTTCTCCTTCTCCTTTTTCTGTTTCTTCTGCTTCACCCTCCAGACTTCACCTTCTCCTTCTCTTTCTTCTGCTTATTCTGATTCACCCTCCAGACTTCACCTTCTCCTTCTCCTTCTTCTGATTCTTCTGATTCACCCTCCAGACTTCACCTTCTCCTTCTCCTTCTTCTGCTTCTTCTGATTCACCCTCCTGACTTCACCTTCTCCTTCTCCTTCTTCTACTTCTTCTGATTCACCCTCCTGACTTCACCTTCTCCTTCTCCTTCTTCTACTTCTTCTGCTTCACACTCCAGACTTCACCTTCTCCTTCTCCTTCTTCTACTTCTTCTGATTCACCCTCCAGACTTCACCTTCTCCTTCTCCTTCTTCTGCTTCTTCTGATTCACCCTCCAGACTTCACCTTCTCATTCTCCTTCTTCTGCTTCTTCTGCTGCGCCCTCCAGACTTCACCTTCTCCTTCTCCTTCTTCTGCTTCTTCTGCTTCACACTCCAGACTTCACCTTCTCCTTCTCCTTCTTCTGCTTCTTCTGCTGCGCCCTCCAGGCTTCACCTTCTCCTTCTCCTTCTTCTGCTTCTTCTGCTTCACCGTCCTGACTTCACCTTCTCCTTCTCCTTCTTCTACTTCTTCTGCTACACCCCCCTGACTTCACCTGCTCCTTCTCCTTCTTCTGCTTCTTCTGATTCACCCTCCTAAATTCACCTTCTCCTTCTCCTTCTTCTGCTTCTTCTGATTCACCCTCCTGACTTCACCTTCTCCTTCTCCTTCTTCTGCTTCTTCTGATTCACCCTCCAGACTTCACCTTCTCCTTCTCCTTCTTCTGCTTCTTCTGATACACCCTCCAGACTTCACCTTCTCCTTCTCCTTCTTCTGCTTCTTCTGATTCACCCTCCAGACCTCACCTTCTCCTTCTCCTTCTTCTACTTCTTCTGATTCACCCTCCAGACTTCATCTTCTCCTTCTCCTTCTTCTGCTTCTTCTGATTCACCCTCCAGACTTCACCTTCTCCTTCTCCTTCTTCTGCTTCTTCTGATTCACCCTCCAGACTTCACCTTCTCCTTCTCCTTCTTCTACTTCTTCTGATTCACCCTCCAGACTTCACCTTCTCCTTCTCCTTCTTCGAATTCTTCTGATTCACCCTCCAGTCTTCACCTTCTCCTTCTCCTTCTTCTGTTTCTTCTGCTTCACCCTCCAGACTTCACCTTCTCCTTCTCTTTCTTCTGCTTCTTCTGCTTCACCCTCCAGACTTCACCTTCTCCTTCTCCTTCTTCTGATTCTTCTGATTCACCCACCAGACTTCACCTTCTCTATCTCCTTCTTGTGCTTCTTCTGATTCACCCTCCTGACTTCACCTTCTACTTCTCCTTCTTCTACTTCTTCTGATTCACCCTCCTGACTTCATCTTCTCCTTCTCCTTCTTCTACTTCTTCTGCTTCACCCTCCAGACTTCACCTTCACCTTCACCTTCTTCTACTTCTTCTGATTCACCCTCCAGACTTCACCTTCTCCTTCTCCTTCTTCTGCTTCTTCTGATTCACCCTCTAGACTTCACCTTCTCCTTCTCCTTATTCTGCTTCTTCTGATTCACCCTCCAGACTTCACCTTCTCCTTCTCCTTCTTCTGCTTCTTCTGATTCACCCTCCAGACTTCACCTTCTCCTTCTCCTTCTTCTGCTTCTTCTGATTCACCCTCCAGACTTCACCTTCTCCTTCTCCTTCTTCTGCTTGTTCTGATTCACCCTCCAGACTTCACCTTCTCCTTCTCCTTCTTCTACTTCTTCTGATTCACCCTCCAGACTTCACCTTCTCCTTCTCCTTCTTCTGCTTCTTCTGATTCAACCTCCTGACTTCACCTTCTCCTTCTCCTTCTTCTGCTTCTTCTGATTCACCCTCCTGACTTCACCTTCTCCTTCTCCTTCTTCTACTTCTTCTGCTTCACCCTCCAGACTTCACCTTCTCCTTCTCCTTCTTCTACTTCTTCTGATTCACCCTCCAGACATCACCTTCTCCTTCTCCTTCTTCTGCTTCTTCTGATTCACCCTCCAGACTTCACCTTCTCATTCTCCTTCTTCTGCTTCTTCTGCTGCGCCCTCCAGACTTCACCTTCTCCTTCTCCTTCTTCTGCTTCTTCTGCTTCACACTCCAGACTTCACCTTCTCCTTCTCCTTCTTCTGCTTCTTCTGCTGCGCCCTCCAGGCTTCACCTTCTCCTTCTCCTTCTTCTGCTTCTTCTGCTTCACCGTCCTGACTTCACCTTCTCCTTCTCCTTCTTTTACTTCTTCTGCTACACCCCCCTGACTTCACCTGCTCCTTCTCCTTCTTCTGCTTCTTCTGATTCACCCTCCCAACTTCACCTTCTCCTTCTCCTTCTTCTGCTTCTTCTGATTCACCCTCCTGACTTCACCTTCTCCTTCTCCTTCTTCTGCTTCTTCTGATTCACCCTCCAGACTTCACCTTCTCCTTCTCCTTCTTCTGCTTCTTCTGATTCACCCTCCAGGCCTCACCTTCTCCTTCTCCTTCTTCTGCTTCTTCTGATTCACCCTCCAGACCTCACCTTCTCCTTCTCCTTCTTCTACATCTTCTGATTCACCCTCCAGACTTCATCTTCTCCTTCTTCCTCTTCTGCTTCTTCTGATTCACCCTCCAGACTTTACCTTCTCCTTCTTCTGCTTCTTCTGATTCACCCTCCAGACTTCACCTTCTCCTTCTCCTTCTTCTACTTCTTCTGATTCACCCTCCTGACTTCACCTTCTCCTTCTCCTTCTTCTACTTCTTCTGCTTCAGCCTCCAGACTTCACCTTCTCCTTCTCCTTCTTCTACTTCTTCTGATTCACCCTCCAGACTTCACCTTCTCCTTCTCCTTCTTCTACTTCTTCTGATTCACCCTCCAGACTTCACCTTCTCCTTCTCCTTCTTCTACTTCTTCTGATTCATCCTCCAGACTTCACCTTCTCCTTCTCCTTCTTCTGCTTCTTCTGATTCACCCTCCAGACTTCACCTTCTCCTTCTCCTTATTCTGCTTCTTCTGATTCACCCTCCAGACTTCACCTTCTCCTTCTCCTTCTTCTGCTTCTTCTGATTCACCCTCCAGACTTCACCTTCTCCTTCTCCTTCTTCTGCTTCTTCTGATTCACCCTCCAGACTTCACCTTCTCCTTCTCCTTCTTCTACTTCTTCTGATTCACCCTCCAGACTTCATCTTCTCCTTCTCCTTCTCCTGCTTCTTCTGATTCACCCTCCAGACTTCACCTTCTCCTTCTCCTTCGTCTACTTCTTCTGATTCACCCTCCAGACTACACCTTCTCCTTCTCCTTCTTCTACTTCTTCTGATTCACCCTCCAGACTTCACCTTCTCCTTCTCCTTCTTCTGTTTCTTCTGATTCACCCTCCAGACTTCACCTTCTCCTTCTCCTTCTTCTACTTCTTCTGATTCACCCTCCAGACTTCACCTTCTCCTTCTCCTTCTTCTACTTCTTCTGATTCACCCTCCAGACTTCATCTTCTCCTTCTGCTTCTTCTGCATCTTCTGATTCACCCTCCAGACTTCACCTTCTCCTTCTCCTTCTTCTGCTTCTTCTGATTCACCCTCCAGACTTCACCTTCTCCTTCTCCTTCTTCTACTTCTTCTGATTCACCCTCCAGACTTCACCTTCTCCGTCTCCTTCTTCTACTTCTTCTGATTCACCCTCCAGTCTTCACATTCTCCTTCTCCTTCTTCTGTTTCTTCTGCTTCAGCCTCCAAACTTCACCTTCTCCTTCTCTTTCTTCTGATTCTTCTGATCCACCCTCCAGACTTCACCTTCTCCTTCTCCTTCTTCTGATTCTTCTGATTCACCCTCCAGACTTCACCTTCTCCTTCTCCTTCTTCTGCATCTTCTGATTCACCCTCCTGGCTTCACCTTCTCCTTCTCCTTCTTCTACTTCTTCTGATTCACCCTCCTGACTTCACCTTCTCCTTCTCCTTCTTCTCCTTCTTCTGCTTCACCCTCCAGACTTCACCTTCTCCTTCTCCTTCTTCTACCTCTTCTGATACACCCTCCAGACTTCACCTTCTCCTTCTCCTTATTCTGCTTCTTCTGATTCACCCTCCAGACTTCACCTTCTCCTTCTCCTTATTCTGCTTCTTCTGATTCAACCTCCAGACTTCACCTTCTCCTTCTCCTTCTTCTGCTTCTTCTGATTCACCCTCCAGACTTCACCTTCTCCTTCTCCTTCTTTTGTTTCTTCTGATTCGCCCTCCAGACTTCACCTTCTCCTTCTCCTTCTTCTGCTTCTTCTGATTCACCCTCCTGACTTCACCTTCTCCTTCTCCTTCTTCTACTTCTTCTGATTCACCCTCCTGACTTCACCTTCTCCTTCTCCTTCTTCTACTTCTTCTGCTTCACCCTCCAGACTTCACCTTCTCCTTCTCCTTCTTCTACTTCTTCTGATTCACCCTCCAGACTTCACCTTCTCCTTCTCCTTCTTCTGCTTCTTCTGATTCACCCTCCAGACTTCACCTTCTACTTCTCCTTATTCTGCTTCTTCTGATTCACCCTCCAGACATCACCTTCTCCTTCTCCTTCTTCTGCTTCTTCTGATTCACCCTCCAGACTTCACCTTCTCCTTCTCCTTCTTCTGCTTCTTCTGATTCACCCTCCAGACATCACCTTCTCCTTCTCCTTCTTCTGCTTCTTCTGATTCACCCTCCTAAATTCACCTTCTCCTTCTCCTTCTTCTGCTTCTTCTGATTCACCCTCCTGACTTCACCTTCTCCTTCTCCTTCTTCTGCTTCTTCTGATTCACCCTCCAGACTTCACCTTCTCCTTCTCCTTCTTCTGCTTCTTCTGATTCACCCTCCAGACTTCACCTTCTCCTTCTCCTTCTTCTGCTTCTTCTGATTCACCCTCCAGACCTCACCTTCTCCTTCTCCTTCTTCTACTTCTACTGATTCACCCTCCAGACTTCATCTTCTCCTTCTCCTTCTTCTGCTTCTTCTGATTCACCCTCCAGACTTCACCTTCTCCTTCTCCTTCTTCTGCTTCTTCTGATTCACCCTCCAGACTTCACCTTCTCCTTCTCCTTCTTCTACTTCTTCTGATTCACCCTCCAGACTTCACCTTCTCCTTCTCCTTCTTCGAATTCTTCTGATTCACCCTCCAGTCTTCACCTTCTCCTTCTCCTTCTTCTGTTTCTTCTGCTTCACCCTCCAGACTTCACCTTCTCCTTCTCTTTCTTCTGCTTCTTCTGCTTCACCCTCCAGACTTCACCTTCTCCTTCTCCTTCTTCTGATTCTTCTGATTCACCCACCAGACTTCACCTTCTCTATCTCCTTCTTCTGCTTCTTCTGATTCACCCTCCTGACTTCACCTTCTACTTCTCCTTCTTCTACTTCTTCTGATTCACCCTCCTGACTTCATCTTCTCCTTCTCCTTCTTCTACTTCTTCTGCTTCACCCTCCAGACTTCACCTTCACCTTCTCCTCCTTCTTCTACTTCTTCTGATTCACCCTCCAGACTTCACCTTCTCCTTCTCCTTCTTCTGCTTCTTCTGATTCACCCTCTAGACTTCACCTTCTCCTTCTCCTTATTCTGCTTCTTCTGATTCACCCTCCAGACTTCACCTTCTCCTTCTCCTTCTTCTGCTTCTTCTGATTCACCCTCCAGACTTCACCTTCTCCTTCTCCTTCTTCTGCTTCCTCTGATTCACCCTCCAGACTTCACCTTCTCCTTCTCCTTCTTCTGCTTCTTCTGATTCACCCTCCAGACTTCACCTTCTCCTTCTCCTTCTTCTACTTCTTCTGATTCACCCTCCAGACTTCACCTTCTCCTTCTCCTTCTTCTGCTTCTTCTGATTCAACCTCCTGACTTCACCTTCTCCTTCTCCTTCTTCTGCTTCTTCTGATTCACCCTCCTGACTTCACCTTCTCCTTCTCCTTCTTCTACTTCTTCTGCTTCACCCTCCAGACTTCACCTTCTCCTTCTCCTTCTTCTACTTCTTCTGATTCACCCTCCAGACATCACCTTCTCCTTCTCCTTCTTCTGCTTCTTCTGATTCACCCTCCAGACTTCACCTTCTCATTCTCCTTCTTCTGCTTCTTCTGCTGCGCCCTCCAGACTTCACCTTCTCCTTCTCCTTCTTCTGCTTCTTCTGCTTCACACTCCAGACTTCACCTTCTCCTTCTCCTTCTTCTGCTTCTTCTGCTGCGCCCTCCAGGCTTCACCTTCTCCTTCTCCTTCTTCTGCTTCTTCTGCTTCACCGTCCTGACTTCACCTTCTCCTTCTCCTTCTTTTACTTCTTCTGCTACACCCCCCTGACTTCACCTGCTCCTTCTCCTTCTTCTGCTTCTTCTGATTCACCCTCCCAACTTCACCTTCTCCTTCTCCTTATTCTGCTTCTTCTGATTCACCCTCCTGACTTCACCTTCTCCTTCTCCTTCTTCTGCTTCTTCTGATTCACCCTCCAGACTTCACCTTCTCCTTCTCCTTCTTCTGCTTCTTCTGATTCACCCTCCAGGCCTCACCTTCTCCTTCTCCTTCTTCTGCTTCTTCTGATTCACCCTCCAGACCTCACCTTCTCCTTCTCCTTCTTCTACTTCTTCTGATTCACCCTCCAGACTTCATCTTCTCCTTCTTCCTCTTCTGCTTCTTCTGATTCACCCTCCAGACTTTACCTTCTCCTTCTTCTGCTTCTTCTGATTCACCCTCCAGACTTCACCTTCTCCTTCTCCTTCTTCTACTTCTTCTGATTCACCCTCCTGACTTCACCTTCTCCTTCTCCTTCTTCTATTTCTTCTGCTTCAGCCTCCAGACTTCACCTTCTCCTTCTCCTTCTTCTACTTCTTCTGATTCACCCTCCAGACTTCACCTTCTCCTTCTCCTTCTTCTACTTCTTCTGATTCACCCTCCAGACTTCACCTTCTCCTTCTCCTTCTTCTACTTCTTCTGATTCATCCTCCAGACTTCACCTTCTCCTTCTCCTTCTTCTGCTTCTTCTGATTCACCCTCCAGACTTCACCTTCTCCTTCTCCTTATTCTGCTTCTTCTGATTCACCCTCCAGACTTCACCTTCTCCTTCTCCTTCTTCTGCTTCTTCTGATTCACCCTCCAGACTTCACCTTCTCCTTCTCCTTCTTCTGCTTCTTCTGATTCACCCTCCAGACTTCACCTTCTCCTTCTCCTTCTTCTACTTCTTCTGATTCACCCTCCAGACTTCATCTTCTCCTTCTCCTTCTTCTGCTTCTTCTGATTCACCCTCCAGACTTCACCTTCTCCTTCTCCTTCGTCTACTTCTTCTGATTCACCCTCCAGACTACACCTTCTCCTTCTCCTTCTTCTACTTCTTCTGATTCACCCTCCAGACTTCACCTTCTCCTTCTCCTTCTTCTGTTTCTTCTGATTCACCCTCCAGACTTCACCTTCTCCTTCTCCTTCTTCTACTTCTTCTGATTCACCCTCCAGACTTCACCTTCTCCTTCTCCTTCTTCTACTTCTTCTGATTCACCCTCCAGACTTCATCTTCTCCTTCTCCTTCTTCTGCATCTTCTGATTCACCCTCCAGACTTCACCTTCTCCTTCTCCTTCTTCTGCTTCTTCTGATTCACCCTCCAGACTTCACCTTCTCCTTCTCCTTCTTCTACTTCTTCTGATTCACCCTCCAGACTTCACCTTCTCCGTCTCCTTCTTCTACTTCTTCTGATTCACCCTCCAGTCTTCACATTCTCCTTCTCCTTCTTCTGTTTCTTCTGCTTCAGCCTCCAAACTTCACCTTCTCCTTCTCTTTCTTCTGATTCTTCTGATCCACCCTCCAGACTTCACCTTCTCCTTCTCCTTCTTCTGATTCTTCTGATTCACCCTCCAGACTTCACCTTCTCCTTCTCCTTCTTCTGCTTCTTCTGATTCACCCTCCTGGCTTCACCTTCTCCTTCTCCTTCTTCTACTTCTTCTGATTCACCCTCCTGACTTCACCTTCTCCTTCTCCTTCTTCTCCTTCTTCTGCTTCACCCTCCAGACTTCACCTTCTCCTTCTCCTTCTTCTACCTCTTCTGATACACCCTCCAGACTTCACCTTCTCCTTCTCCTTCTTCTGCTTCTTCTGATTCAACCTCCAGACTTCACCTTCTCCTTCTCCTTATTCTGCTTCTTCTGATTCACCCTCCAGACTTCACCTTCTCCTTCTCCTTATTCTGCTTCTTCTGATTCAACCTCCAGACTTCACCTTCTCCTTCTCCTTCTTCTGCTTCTTCTGATTCACCCTCCAGACTTCACCTTCTCCTTCTCCTTCTTTTGTTTCTTCTGATTCGCCCTCCAGACTTCACCTTCTCCTTCTCCTTCTTCTGCTTCTTCTTATTCACCCTCCTGACTTCACCTTCTCCTTCTCCTTCTTCTACTTCTTCTGATTCACCCTCCTGACTTCACCTTCTCCTTCTCCTTCTTCTACTTCTTCTGCTTCACCCTCCAGACTTCACCTTCTCCTTCTCCTTCTTCTACTTCTTCTGATTCACCCTCCAGACTTCACCTTCTCCTTCTCCTTCTTCTGCTTCTTCTGATTCACCCTCCAGACTTCACCTTCTCCTTCTCCTTATTCTGCTTCTTCTGATTCACCCTCCAGACATCACCTTCTCCTTCTCCTTCTTCTGCTTCTTCTGATTCACCCTCCAGACTTCACCTTCTCCTTCTCCTTCTTCTGCTTCTTCTGATTCACCCTCCAGACATCACCTTCTCCTTCTCCTTCTTCTGCTTCTTCTGATTCACCCTCCAGACTTCACCTTCTCCTTCTCCTTCTTCTACTTCTTCTGATTCACCCTCCAGACTTCACCTTCTCCTTCTCTTTCTTCTGCTTCTTCTGATTCACCCTCCAGACTTCACCTTCTCCTTCTCCTTCTTCTGATTCTTCTGATTCACCCTCCAGATTTCACCTTCTCCTTCTCCTTCTTCTGCTTCTTCTGATTCACCCTCCTGACTTCACCTTCTCCTTCTCCTTCTTCTACTTCTTCTGATTCACCCTCCTGACTTCACCTTCTCCTTCTCCTTCTTCTACTTCTTCTGCTTCACCCTCCAGACTTCACCTTCTCCTTCTCCTTCTTCTACTTCTTCTGATTCACCCTCCAGACTTCACCTTCTCCTTCTCCTTCTTCTACTTCTTCTGATTCACCCTACAGACTTCACCTTCTCCTTCTCCTTCTTCTGCTTCTTCTGATTCACCCTCCAGACTTCACCTTCTCCTTCTCCTTATTCTGCTTCTTCTGTTTCACCCTCCAGACTTCACCTTCTCCTTCTCCTTCTTCTGCTTCTTCTGATTCACCCTCCAGACTTCACCTTCTCCTTCTCCTTCTTCTACTTCTTCTGATTCACCCTCCAGACTTCACCTTCTCCTTCTCCTTCTTCTGCTTCTTCTGATTCACCCTCCAGACTTCTCCTTCTCCTTCTCCTTCGTCTACTTCTTCTGATTCACCCTCCAGACTACACCTTCTCCTTCTCCTTCTTCTACTTCTTCTGATTCACCCTCCAGACTTCACCTTCTCCTTCTCCTTCTTCTGTTTCTTCTGATTCACCCTCCAGACTTCACCTTCTCCTTCTCCTTCTTCTACTTCTTCTGATTCAGCCTCCAGACTTCACCTTCTCCTTCTCCTTCTTCTACTTCTTCTGATTCAGCCTCCAGACTTCATCTTCTCCTTCTCCTTCTTCTCCTTCTTCTGATTCACCCTCCAGACTTCACCTTCTCCTTCTCCTTCTTCTGCTTCTTCTGATTCACCCTCCAGACTTCACCTTCTCCTTCTCCTTCTTCTGATTCTTCTGATTCACCCTCCAGACTTCACCTTCTCCTTCTCCTTCTTCAGCTTCTTCTGATTCACCCTCCAGACCTCACCTTCTCCTTCTCCTTCTTCTACTTCTTCTGATTCACCCTCCTGACTTCACCTGCTCCTTCTCCTTCATCTACTTCTTCTGCTTCACCCTCCAGACTTCACCTTCTCCTTCTCCTTCTTCTACTTCTTCTGATTCACCCTCCAGACTTCACCTTCTCCTTCTCCTTCTTATACTTCTTCTGATTCACCCTCCAGACTTCACCTTCTCCTTCTCCTTCTTCTACTTCTTCTGATTCACCCTCCAGACTTCACCTTCTCCTTCTCCTTCTTCTGCTTCTTCTGATTCACCCTCCAGACTTCACCTTCTCCTTCTCCTTATTCTGCTTCTTCTGATTCACCCTCCAGACTGTTCCTTCTCCTTCTCCTTCTTCTGCTTCTTCTGATTCACCCTCCAGACTTCACCTTCTCCTTCTCCTTCTTCTGCTTCTTCTGATTCACCCTCCAGACTTCACCTTCTCCTTCTCCTTCTTCTACTTCTTCTGATTCACCCTCCAGACTTCACCTTCTCCTTCTCCTTCTTCTGCTTCTTCTGATTCACCCTCCAGACTTCACCTTCTCCTTCTCCTTCGTCTACTTCTTCTGATTCACCCTCCGGACTACACCTTCTCCTTCTCCTTATTCTACTTCTTCTGATTCACCCCCCAGACTTCACCTTCTCCTTCTCCTTCTTCTGTTTCTTCTGATTCACCCTCCAGACTTCATCTTCTCCTTCTCCTTCTTCTACTTCTTCTGATTCACCCTCCAGACTTCACCTTCTCCTTCTCCTTCTTCTACTTCTTCTGATTCACCCTCCAGACTTCATCTTCTCCTTCTCCTTCTTCTGCTTCTTCTGATTCACCCTCCAGACTTCATCTTCTCCTTCTCCTTCTTCTGCTTCTTCTGATTCACCCTCCAGACTTCACCTTCTCATTCTCCTTCTTCTGCTTCTTCTGCTGCGCCCTCCAGACTTCACCTTCTCCTTCTCCTTCTTCTGCTTCTTCTGCTTCACACTCCAGACTTCACCTTCTCCTTCTCCTTCTTCTGCTTCTTCTGCTGCGCCCTCCAGGCTTCACCTTCTCCTTCTCCTTCTTCTGCTTCTTCTGCTTCACCGTCCTGACTTCACCTTCTCCTTCTCCTTCTTCTACTTCTTCTGCTACACCCCCCTGACTTCACCTGCTCCTTCTCCTTCTTCTGCTTCTTCTGATTCACCCTCCTAAATTCACCTTCTCCTTCTCCTTCTTCTGCTTCTTCTGATTCACCC